>NW_027526422.1:81143491-81372142 GCF_048455015.1 Haemaphysalis longicornis | reverse complement strand
AGCTACATACCGCCGCCATTTGCTTCCAGTACGTAGCATCGGCAGGGGGAAGCCTCGAGAAACGCGACTGACTTATTCCGTTTGCGGAGCCAGCTTTTAACTCCTGTGCGCGGGCCATCGTGGTTCTGCATGCTTCGCAGTTAACAGTTCGACACGGCGGGGTCATCACTCGCGCAAAAGAAAGTGCAAAAGAAAATAGAAAGCAGCGCGAGCTACAAACCGCCGCCCTTTGCTTCCAGTACGTAGCATCGGCAGGGGGAAGCCTCGAGAAACGCGACTGACTTATTCCGTTTGCGGAGCCAGCTTTTAACCCCTGTGCGCGGGCCATCGTGGTTCTGCATGCTTCGCAGTTAACATTTCGACACGGCGGGGTCATCACTCTCGCAAAAGAAAGTGCAAAAGAAAATAGAAAGCAGCGCGAGCTACATACCGCCGCCCTTTGCTTCCAGTACGTAGCACCGGCCGGGGGAAGCCTCGAGAAACGCGACTGACTTATTCCGTTTGCGGACCCAGCTTTTAACCCTTGTGCGCGGGCCATCGTGGTTCTGCATGCTTGGCAGTTAACATTTCGACACGGCGGGGTCATCACTCTCGCAAAAGAAAGTGCAAAAGAAAATAGAAAGCAGCGCGAGCTACATACCACCGCCCTTTGCTTCCAGTACGTAGCATCGGCAGGGGGAAGCCTCGAGAAACGCGACTGACTTATTCCGTTTGCGGAGCCAGCTTTTAACCCCTGTGCGCGGGCCATCGTGGTTCTGCATGCTTCGCAGTTACCATTTCGACACGGTGGGGTCATCACTCTCGCAAAAGAAAGTGCAAAAGAAAATAGAAAGCAGCGCGAGCTTCATACCGCCGCCCTTTGCTTCCAGTACGTAGCATCGGCAGGGGGAAGCCTCGAGAAACGCGACTGACTTATTCCGTTTGCGGAGCCAGCTTTTAACCCCTGTGCGCGGGCCATCGTGGTTCTGCATGCTTCGCAGTTAACATTTCGACACGGCGGGGTCATCGCTCTCGCAAAAGAAAGTGCAAAAGAAAATAGAAAGCAGCGCGAGATACATACCGCCGCCATTTGCTTCCAGTACGTAGCATCGGCAGGGGGAAGCCTCGAGAAACGCGACTGACTTATTCCGTTTGCGGAGCCAGCTTTTAACCCCTGTGCGCGGGCCATCGTGGTTCTGCATGCTTCGCAGTTAACATTTCGACACGGCGGGGTCATCACTCGCGCAAAAGAAAGTGCAAAAGAAAATAGAAAGCAGCGCGAGCTACATACCGCCGCCCTTTGCTTCCAGTACGTAGCATCGGCAGGGGGAAGCCTCGAGAAACGCGACTTATTCCGTTTGCGGAGCCAGCTTTTAACCCCTGTGCGCGGGCCATCGTGCTTCTGCATGCTTCGCAGTTAACATTTCGACACGGCGGGGTCATCACTCTCGCAAAAGAAAGTGCAAAAGAAAATAGAAAGCAGCGCGAGCTACATACCGCCGCCCTTTGCTTCCAGTACGTAGCATCGGCAGGGGGAAGCCTCGAGAAACGCGACTGACTTATTCCGTTTGCGGAGCCAGCTTTTAACCCCTGTGCGCGGGCCATCGTGGTTCTGCATGCTTCGCAGTTAACATTTCGACACGGCGGGGTCATCACTCTCGCAAAAGAAAGTGCAAAAGAAAATAGAAAGCAGCGCGAGCTACATACCGCCGCCCTTTGCTTCCAGTACGTAGCATTGGCAGGGGGAAGCCTCGAGAAACGCGACTGACTTATTCCGTTTGCGGAGCCAGCTTTTAACCCCTGTGCCCGGGCCATCGTGGTTCTGCATGCTTCGCAGTTAACATTTCGACACGGCGGGGTCATCACTCTCGCAAAAGAAAGTGCAAAAGAAAATAGAAAGCAGCGCGAGCTACATACCGCCGCCCTTTGCTTCCAGTACGTAGCACCGGCAGGGGGAAGCCTCGAGAAACGCGACTGACTTATTCCGTTTGCGGAGCCAGCTTTTAACCCCTGTGCGCGGGCCATCGTGGTTCTGCATGCTTCCCAGTTAACATTTCGACACGGCGGGGTCATCACTCGCGCAAAAGAAAGTGCAAAAGAAAATAGAAAGCAGCGCGAGCTACATACCGCCGCCCTTTGCTTCCAGTACGTAGCATCGGCAGGGGGAAGCCTCGAGAAACGCGACTGACTTATTCCGTTTGCGGAGCCAGCTTTTAACCCCTGTGCGCGGGCCATCGTGGTTCTGCATGCTTCGCAGTTAACATTTCGACACGGCGGGGTCATCACTCTCGCAAAAGAAAGTGCAAAAGAAAATAGAAAGCAGCGCGAGCTACATACCGCCGCCCTTTGCTTCCAGTACGTAGCATCGGCAGGGGGAAGCCTCGAGAAACGCGACTGACTTATTCCGTTTGCGGAGCCAGCTCTTAACCCCTGTGCGCGGGCCATCGTGGTTCTGCATGCTTCGCAGTTAACATTTCGACACGGCGGGGTCATCACTCTCGCAAAAGAAAGTGCAAAAGAAAATAGAAAGCAGCGCGAGCTTCATACCGCCGCCCTTTGCTTCCAGTACGTAGCATCGGCAGGGGGAAGCCTCGAGAAACGTGACTGACTTATTCCGTTTGCGGAGCCAGCTTTTAACCCCTGTGCGCGGGCCATCGTGGTTCTGCATGCTTCGCAGTTAACATTTCGACACAGCGGGGTCATCGCTCTCGCAAAAGAAAGTGCAAAAGAAAATAGAAAGCAGCGCGAGCTACATACCGCCGCCATTTGCTTCCAGTACGTAGCATCGGCAGGGGGAAGCCTCGAGAAACGCGACTGACTTATTCCGTTTGCGGAGCCAGCTTTTAACCCCTGTGCGCGGGCCATCGTGGTTCTGCATGCTTCGCAGTTAACATTTCGACACGGCGGGGTCATCACTCGCGCAAAAGAAAGTGCAAAAGAAAATAGAAAGCAGCGCGAGCTTCATACCGCCGCCATTTGCTTCCAGTACGTAGCATCGGCAGGGGGAAGCCTCGAGAAACGCGACTGACTTATTCCGTTTGCGGAGCCAGCTTTTAACCCCTGTGCGCGGGCCATCGTGGTTCTGCATGCTTAGCAGTTACCATTTCGACACGGTGGGGTCATCACTCTCGCAAAAGAAAGTGCAAAAGAAAATAGAAAGCAGCGCGAGCTTCATACCGCCGCCCTTTGCTTCCAGTACGTAGCATCGGCAGGGGGAAGCCTCGAGAAACGCGACTGACTTATTCCGTTTGCGGAGCCAGCTTTTAACCCCTGTGCGCGGGCCATCGTGGTTCTGCATGCTTCGCAGTTAACATTTCGACACGGCGGGGTCATCGCTCTCGCAAAAGAAAGTGCAAAAGAAAATAGAAAGCAGCGCGAGATACATGCCGCCGCCATTTGCTTCCAGTACGTAGCATCGGCAGGGGGAAGCCTCGAGAAACGCGACTGACTTATTCCGTTTGCGGAGCCAGCTTTTAACCCCTGTGCGCGGGCCATCGTGGTTCTGCATGCTTCGCAGTTAACATTTCGACACGGCGGGGTCATCACTCGCGCAAAAGAAAGTGCAAAAGAAAATAGAAAGCAGCACGAGCTACATACCGCCGCCCTTTGCTTCCAGTACGTAGCATCGGCAGGGGGAAGCCTCGAGAAACGCGACTTACTTATTCCGTTTGCGGAGCCAGCTTTTAACCCCTGTGCGCGGGCCATCGTGCTTCTGCATGCTTCGCAGTTAACATTTCGACACGGCGGGGTCATCACTCTCGCAAAAGAAAGTGCAAAAGAAAATAGAAAGCAGCGCGAGCTACATACCGCCGCCCTTTGCTTCCAGTACGTAGCATCGGCAGGGGGAAGCCTCGAGAAACGCGACTGACTTATTCCGTTTGCGGAGCCAGCTTTTAACCCCTGTGCGCGGGCCATCGTGGTTCTGCATGCTTCGCAGTTAACATTTCGACACGGCGGGGTCATCACTCTCGCAAAAGAAAGTGCAAAAGAAAATAGAAAGCAGCGCGAGCTACATACCGTCGCCCTTTGCTTCCAGTACGTAGCATCGGCAGGGGGAAGCCTCGAGAAACGCGACTGACTTATTCCGTTTGCGGAGCCAGCTTTTAACCCCTGTGCCCGGGCCATCGTGGTTCTGCATGCTTCGCAGTTAACATTTCGACACGGCGGGGTCATCACTCTCGCAAAAGAAAGTGCAAAAGAAAATAGAAAGCAGCGCGAGCTACATACCGCCGCCCTTTGCTTCCAGTACGTAGCACCGGCAGGGGGAAGCCTCGAGAAACGCGACTGACTTATTCCGTTTGCGGAGCCAGCTTTTAACCCCTGTGCGCGGGCCATCGTGGTTCTGCATGCTTCGCAGTTAACATTTCGACACGGCGGGGTCATCACTCGCGCAAAAGAAAGTGCAGAAGAAAATAGAAAGCAGCGCGAGCTACATACCGCCGCCCTTTGCTTCCAGTACGTAGCATCGGCAGGGGGAAGCCTCGAGAAACGCGACTGACTTATTCCGTTTGCGGAGCCAGCTTTTAACCCCTGTGCGCGGGCCATCGTGGTTCTGCATGCTTCGCAGTTAACATTTCGACACGGCGGGGTCATCACTCTCGCAAAAGAAAGTGCAAAAGAAAATAGAAAGCAGCGCGAGCTACATACCGCCGCCCTTTGCTTCCAGTACGTAGCATCGGCAGGGGGAAGCCTCGAGAAACGCGACTGACTTATTCCGTTTGCGGAGCCAGCTTTTAACCCCTGTGCGCGGGCCATCGTGGTTCTGCATGCTTCGCAGTTAACATTTCGACACGGCGGGGTCATCACTCTCGCAAAAGAAAGTGCAAAAGAAAATAGAAAGCAGCGCGAGCTACATACCGCCGCCCTTTGCTTCCAGTACGTAGCATCGGCAGGGGAAGCCTCGAGAAACGCGACTGACTTATTCCGTTTGCGGAGCCAGCTTTTAACCCCTGTGCGCGGGCCATCGTGGTTCTGCATGCTTCGCAGTTAACATTTCGACACGGCGGGGTCATCACTCTCGCAAAAGAAAGTGCAAAAGAAAATAGAAAGAAGCGCGAACTACATACCGCCACCCTTTGCTTCCAGTACGTAGCATCGGCAGGGGGAAGCCTTGAGAAACGCGACTGACTTATTCCGTTTGCGGAGCCAGCTTTTAACCCCTGTGCGCGGGCCATCGTGTTCTGGATGCTTCGCAGTTAACATTTCAACACGGCGGGGTCATCCCTCGCGCAAAAGAAAGTGCAAAAGAAAATAGAAAGCAGCGCGAGCTACAAACCGCCGCCCTTTGCTTCCAGTACGTAGCATCGGCAGGGGGAAGCCTCGAGAAACGCGACTGACTTATTCCGTTTGCGGAGCCAGCTTTTAACCCCTGTGCGCGAGCCATCGTGGTTCTGCATGCTTCGCAGTTAACATTTCGACACGGCGGGGTCATCACTCTCGCAAAAGAAAGTGCAAAAGAAAATAGAAAGCAGCGCGAGCTACATACCGCCGCCCTTTGCTTCCAGTACGTAGCATCGGCAGGGGGAAGCCTCGAGAAACGCGACTGACTTATTCCGTTTGCGGAGCCAGCTTTTAACCCCTGTGCGCGGGCCATCGTGGTTCTGCATGCTTCGCAGTTAACATTTCGACACGGCGGGGTCATCACTCTCGCAAAAGAAAGTGCAAAAGAAAATAGAAAGCAGCGCGAGCTACATACCGCCGCCCTTTGCTTCCAGTACGTAGCATCGGCAGGGGGAAGCCTCGAGAAACGCGACTGACTTATTCCGTTTGCGGAGCCAGCTTTTAACCCCTGTGCGCGGGCCATCGTGGTTCTGCATGCTTCGCAGTTAACATTTCGACACGGCGGGGTCATCTCTCTTGCAAAAGAAAGTGCAAAAGAAAATAAAAAGCAGCGCGAGCTACATACCGCCGCCCTTTGCTTCCAGTACGTAGCATCGGCAGGGGGAAGCCTTGAGAAACGCGGCTGACTTATTCCGTTTGCGGAGGCAGCTTTTAACCCCTGTGCGCGGGCCATCGTTGTTCTGCATGCTTCGCAGTTAACATTTCGACACGGCGGGGTCATCACTCTCGCAAAAGAAAGTGCAAAAGAAAATAGAAAGCAGCGCGAGCTACATACCGCCGCCCTTTGCTTCCAGTACGTAGCATCGGCAGGGGGGAAGCCTCGAGAAACGCGACTGACTTATTCCGTTTGCGGAGCCAGCTTTTAACCCCTGTGCGCGGGCCATCGTGGTTCTGCATGCTTCGCAGTTAACATTTCGACACGGCGGGGTCATCACTCTCGCAAAAGAAAGTGCAAAAGAAAAAAGAAAGCAGCGCGAGCTACATACCGCCGCCCTTTGCTTCCAGTACGTAGCATCGGCAGGGGAAGCCTCGAGAAACGCGACTGACTTATTCCGTTTGCGGAGCCAGCTTTTAACCCCTGTGCGCGGGCCATCGTGGTTCTGCATGCTTCGCAGTTAACATTTCGACACGGCGGGGTCATCACTCTCGCAAAAGAAAGTGCAAAAGAAAATAGAAAGAAGCGCGAACTACATACCGCCACCCTTTGCTTCCAGTACGTAGCATCGGCAGGGGGAAGCCTTGAGAAACGCGACTGACTTATTCCGTTTGCGGAGCCAGCTTTTAACCCCTGTGCGCGGGCCATCGTGTTCTGGATGCTTCGCAGTTAACATTTCAACACGGCGGGGTCATCACTCGCGCAAAAGAAAGTGCAAAAGAAAATAGAAAGCAGCGCGAGCTACAAACCGCCGCCCTTTGCTTCCAGTACGTAGCATCGGCAGGGGGAAGCCTCGAGAAACGCGACTAACTTATTCCGTTTGCGGAGCCAGCTTTTAACCCCTGTGCGCGAGCCATCGTGGTTCTGCATGCTTCGCAGTTAACATTTCGACACGGCGGGGTCATCACTCTCGCAAAAGAAAGTGCAAAAGAAAATAGAAAGCAGCGCGAGCTACATACCGCCGCCCTTTGCTTCCAGTACGTAGCGTCGGCAGGGGGAAGCCTCGAGAAACGCGACTGACTTATTCCGTTTGCGGAGCCAGCTTTTAACCCCTGTGCGCGGGCCATCGTGGTTCTGCATGCTTCGCAGTTAACATTTCGACACGGCGGGGTCATCACTCTCGCAAAAGAAAGTGCAAAAGAAAATAGAAAGCAGCGCGAGCTACATACCGCCGCCATTTGCTTCCAGTACGTAGCATCGGCAGGGGGAAGCCTCGAGAAACGCGACTGACTTATTCCGTTTGCGGAGCCAGCTTTTAACTCCTGTGCGCGGGCCATCGTGGTTCTGCATGCTTCGCAGTTAACATTTCGACACGGCGGGGTCATCTCTCTTGCAAAAGAAAGTGCAAAAGAAAATAAAAAGCAGCGCGAGCTACATACCGCCGCCCTTTGCTTCCAGTACGTAGCATCGGCAGGGGGAAGCCTTGAGAAACGCGGCTGACTTATTCCGTTTGCGGAGGCAGCTTTTAACCTTTGTGCGCGGGCCATCGTTGTTCTGCATGCTTCGCAGTTAACATTTCGACACGGCGGGGTCATCACTCTCGCAAAAGAAAGTGCAAAAGAAAATAGAAAGCAGCGCGAGCTACATACCGCCGCCCTTTGCTTCCAGTACGTAGCATCGGCAGGGGGGAAGCCTCGAGAAACGCGACTGACTTATTCCGTTTGCGGAGCCAGCTTTTAACCCCTGTGCGCGGGCCATCGTGGTTCTGCATGCTTCGCAGTTAACATTTCGACACGGCGGGTCATCACTCTCGCAAAAGAAAGTGCAAAAGAAAATAGAAAGCAGCGCGAGCTACATACCGCCGCCCTTTGCTTCCAGTACGTAGCATCGGCAGGGGAAGCCTCGAGAAACGCGACTGACTTATTCCGTTTGCGGAGCCAGCTTTTAACCCCTGTGCGCGGGCCATCGTGGTTCTGCATGCTTCGCAGTTAACATTTCGACACGGCGGGGTCATCACTCTCGCAAAAGAAAGTGCAAAAGAAAATAGAAAGAAGCGCGAACTACATACCGCCACCCTTTGCTTCCAGTACGTAGCATCGGCAGGGGGAAGCCTTGAGAAACGCGACTGACTTATTCCGTTTGCGGAGCCAGCTTTTAACCCCTGTGCGCGGGCCATCGTGTTCTGGATGCTTCGTAGTTAACATTTCAACACGGCGGGGTCATCACTCTCGCAAAAGAAAGTGCAAAAGAAAATAGAAAGCAGCGCGAGCTACAAACCGCCGCCCTTTGCTTCCAGTACGTAGCATCGGCAGGGGGAAGCCTCGAGAAACGCGACTGACTTATTCCGTTTGCGGAGCCAGCTTTTAACCCCTGTGCGCGGGCCATCGTGGTTCTGCATGCTTCGCAGTTACCATTTCGACAAGGTGGGGTCATCACTCTCGCAAAAGAAAGTGCAAAAGAAAATAGAAAGCAGCGCGAGCTTCATACCGCCGCCCTTTGCTTCCAGTACGTAGCATCGGCAGGGGGAAGCCTCGAGAAACGCGACTGACTTATTCCGTTTGCGGAGCCAGCTTTTAACCCCTGTGCGCGGGCCATCGTGGTTCTGCATGCTTCGCAGTTAACATTTCGACACGGCGGGGTCATCACTCTCGCAAAAGAAAGTGCAAAAGAAAATAGAAAGCAGCGCGAGCTACATACCGCCGCCCTTTGCTTCCAGTACGTAGCATCGGCAGGGGGAAGCCTCGAGAAACGCGACTGACTTATTCCGTTTGCGGAGCCAGCTTTTAACCCCTGTGCGCGGGCCATCGTGGTTCTGCATGCTTCGCAGTTAACATTTCGACACGGCGGGGTCATCTCTCTTGCAAAAGAAAGTGCAAAAGAAAATAAAAAGCAGCGCGAGCTACATACCGCCGCCGTTTGCTTCCAGTACGTAGCATCGGCAGGGGGAAGCCTCGAGAAACGCGGCTGACTTATTCCGTTTGCGGAGGCAGCTTTTAACCCCTGTGCGCGGGCCATCGTTGTTCTGCATGCTTCGCAGTTAACATTTCGACACGGCGGGGTCATCACTCTCGCAAAAGAAAGTGCAAAAGAAAATAGAAAGCAGCGCGAGCTACATACCGCCGCCCTTTGCTTCCAGTACGTAGCATCGGCAGGGGGGAAGCCTCGAGAAACGCGACTGACTTATTCCGTTTGCGGAGCCAGCTTTTAACCCCTGTGCGCGGGCCATCGTGGTTCTGCATGCTTCGCAGTTAACATTTCGACACGGCGGGGTCATCACTCTCGCAAAAGAAAGTGCAAAAGAAAATAGAAAGCAGCGCGAGCTACATACCGCCGCCCTTTGCTTCCAGTACGTAGCGTCGGCAGGGGGAAGCCTCGAGAAACGCGACTGACTTATTCCGTTTGCGGAGCCAGCTTTTAACCCCTGTGCGCGGGCCATCGTGGTTCTGCATGCTTCGCAGTTAACATTTCGACACGGCGGGGTCATCACTCTCGCAAAAGAAAGTGCAAAAGAAAATAGAAAGCAGCGCGAGCTACATACCGCCGCCCTTTGCTTCCAGTACGTAGCATCGGCAGGGGAAGCCTCGAGAAACGCGACTGACTTATTCCGTTTGCGGAGCCAGCTTTTAACCCCTGTGCGCGGGCCATCGTGGTTCTGCATGCTTCGCAGTTAACATTTCGACACGGCGGGGTCATCACTCTCGCAAAAGAAAGTGCAAAAGAAAATAGAAAGCAGCGCGAGCTACATACCGCCGCCCTTTGCTTCCAGTACGTAGCGTCGGCAGGGGGAAGCCTCGAGAAACGCGACTGACTTATTCCGTTTGCGGAGCCAGCTTTTAACCCCTGTGCGCGGGCCATTGTGGTTCTGCATGCTTCGCAGTTAACATTTCGACACGGCGGGGTCATCACTCTCGCAAAAGAAAGTGCAAAAGAAAATAGAAAGCAGCGCGAGCTACATACCGCCGCCCTTTGCTTCCAGTACGTAGCATCGGCAGGGGGAAGCCTCGAGAAACGCGACTGACTTATTTCGTTTGCGGAGCCAGCTTTTAACCCCTGTGCGCGGGCCATCGTGGTTCTGCATGCTTCGCAGTTAACATTTCGACACGGCGGGGTCATCACTCTCGCAAAAGAAAGTGCAAAAGAAAATAGAAAGCAGCGCGAGCTACATACCGCCGCCCTTTGCTTCCAGTACGTAGCATCGGCAGGGGGAAGCCTCGAGAAACGCGACTGACTTATTCCGTTTGCGGAGCCAGCTTTTAACCCCTGTGCGCGGGCCATCGTGGTTCTGCATGCTTCGCAGTTAACATTTCGACACGGCGGGGTCATCACTCTCGCAAAAGAAAGTGCAAAAGAAAATAGAAAGCAGCGCGAGCTACATACCGCCGCCCTTTGCTTCCAGTACGTAGCATCGGCAGGGGGAAGCCTCGAGAAACGCGACTGACTTATTCCGTTTGCGGAGCCAGCTTTTAACCCCTGTGCGCGGGCCATCGTGGTTCTGCATGCTTCGCAGTTAACATTTCGACACGGCGGGGTCATCGCTCTCGCAAAAGAAAGTGCAAAAGAAAATAGAAAGCAGCGCGAGCTACATACCGCCGCCATTTGCTTCCAGTACGTAGCATCGGCAGGGGGAAGCCTCGAGAAACGCGACTGACTTATTCCGTTTGCGGAGCCAGCTTTTAACTCCTGTGCGCGGGCCATCGTGGTTCTGCATGCTTCGCAGTTAACATTTCGACACGGCGGGGTCATCTCTCTTGCAAAAGAAAGTGCAAAAGAAAATAAAAAGCAGCGCGAGCTACATACCGCCGCCCTTTGCTTCCAGTACGTAGCATCGGCAGGGGGAAGCCTTGAGAAACGCGGCTGACTTATTCCGTTTGCGGAGGCAGCTTTTAACCTTTGTGCGCGGGCCATCGTTGTTCTGCATGCTTCGCAGTTAACATTTCGACACGGCGGGGTCATCACTCTCGCAAAAGAAAGTGCAAAAGAAAATAGAAAGCAGCGCGAGCTACATACCGCCGCCCTTTGCTTCCAGTACGTAGCATCGGCAGGGGGGAAGCCTCGAGAAACGCGACTGACTTATTCCGTTTGCGGAGCCAGCTTTTAACCCCTGTGCGCGGGCCATCGTGGTTCTGCATGCTTCGCAGTTAACATTTCGACACGGCGGGGTCATCACTCTCGCAAAAGAAAGTGCAAAAGAAAATAGAAAGCAGCGCGAGCTACATACCGCCGCCCTTTGCTTCCAGTACGTAGCATCGGCAGGGGAAGCCTCGAGAAACGCGACTGACTTATTCCGTTTGCGGAGCCAGCTTTTAACCCCTGTGCGCGGGCCATCATGGTTCTGCATGCTTCGCAGTTAACATTTCGACACGGCGGGGTCATCACTCTCGCAAAAGAAAGTGCAAAAGAAAATAGAAAGAAGCGCGAACTACATACCGCCACCCTTTGCTTCCAGTACGTAGCATCGGCAGGGGGAAGCCTTGAGAAACGCGACTGACTTATTCCGTTTGCGGAGCCAGCTTTTAACCCCTGTGTGCGGGCCATCGTGTTCTGGATGCTTCGTAGTTAACATTTCAACACGGCGGGGTCATCACTCTCGCAAAAGAAAGTGCAAAAGAAAATAGAAAGCAGCGCGAGCTACAAACCGCCGCCCTTTGCTTCCAGTACGTAGCATCGGCAGGGGGAAGCCTCGAGAAACGCGACTGACTTATTCCGTTTGCGGAGCCAGCTTTTAACCCCTGTGCGCGAGCCATCGTGGTTCTGCATGCTTCGCAGTTAACATTTCGACACGGCGGGGTCATCACTCTCGCAAAAGAAAGTGCAAAAGAAAATAGAAAGCAGCGCGAGCTACATACCGCCGCCCTTTGCTTCCAGTACGTAGCATCGGCAGGGGGAAGCCTCGAGAAACGCGACTGACTTATTCCGTTTGCGGAGCCAGCTTTTAACCCCTGTGCGCGGGCCATCGTGGTTCTGCATGCTTCGCAGTTAACATTTCGACACGGCGGGGTCATCACTCTCGCAAAAGAAAGTGCAAAAGAAAATAGAAAACAGCGCGAGCTACATACCGCCGCCCTTTGCTTCCAGTACGTAGCATCGGCAGGGGGAAGCCTCGAGAAACGCGACTGACTTATTTCGTTTGCGGAGCCAGCTTTTAACCCCTGTGCGCGGGCCATCGTGGTTCTGCATGCTTCGCAGTTAACATTTCGACACGGCGGGGTCATCACTCTCGCAAAAGAAAGTGCAAAAGAAAATAGAAAGCAGCGCGAGCTACATACCGCCGCCCTTTGCTTCCAGTACGTAGCATCGGCAGGGGGAAGCCTCGAGAAACGCGACTGACTTATTCCGTTTGCGGAGCCAGCTTTTATCCCCTGTGCGCGGGCCATCGTGGTTCTGCATGCTTCGCAGTTAACATTTCGACACGGCGGGGTCATCACTCTCGCAAAAGAAAGTGCAAAAGAAAATAGAAAGCAGCGCGAGCTACATACCGCCGCCCTTTGCTTCCAGTACGTAGCATCGGCAGGGGGAAGCCTCGAGAAACGCGACTGACTTATTCCGTTTGCGGAGCCAGCTTTTAACCCCTGTGCGCGGGCCATCGTGGTTCTGCATGCTTCGCAGTTACCATTTCGACAAGGTGGGGTCATCACTCTCGCAAAAGAAAGTGCAAAAGAAAATAGAAAGCAGCGCGAGCTTCATACCGCCGCCCTTTGCTTCCAGTACGTAGCATCGGCAGGGGGAAGCCTCGAGAAACGCGACTGACTTATTCCGTTTGCGGAGCCAGCTTTTAACCCCTGTGCGCGGGCCATCGTGGTTCTGCATGCTTCGCAGTTAACATTTCGACACGGCGGGGTCATCGCTCTCGCAAAAGAAAGTGCAAAAGAAAATAGAAAGCAGCGCGAGCTACATACCGCCGCCATTTGCTTCCAGTACGTAGCATCGGCAGGGGGAAGCCTCGAGAAACGCGACTGACTTATTCCGTTTGCGGAGGCAGCTTTTAACCCCTGTGCGCGGGCCATCGTGGTTCTGCATGCTTCGCAGTTAACATTTCGACACGGCGGGGTCATCACTCGCGCAAAAGAAAGTGCAAAAGAAAATAGAAAGCAGCGCGAGCTACATACCGCCGCCCTTTGCTTCCAGTACGTAGCATCGGCAGGGGGAAGCCTCGAGAAACGCGACTGACTTATTCCGTTTGCGGAGCCAGCTTTTAACCCCTGTGCGCGGGCCATCGTGGTTCTGCATGCTTCGCAGTTAACATTTCGACACGGCGGGGTCATCACTCTCGCAAAAGAAAGTGCAAAAGAAAATAGAAAGCAGCGCGAGCTACATACCGCCGCCCTTTGCTTCCAGTACGTAGCATCGGCAGGGGGAAGCCTCGAGAAACGCGACTGACTTATTCCGTTTGCGGAGCCAGCTTTTAACCCCTGTGCGCGGGCCATCGTGGTTCTGCATGCTTCGCAGTTAACATTTCGACACGGCGGGGTCATCACTCTCGCAAAAGAAAGTGCAAAAGAAAATAGAAAGCAGCGCGAGCTACATACCGCCGCCCTTTGCTTCCAGTACGTAGCATCGGCAGGGGGAAGCATTGAGAAACGCGACTGACTTATTCCGTTTGCGGAGCCAGCTTTTAACACCTGTGCGCGGGCCATCGTGGTTCTGCATGCTTCGCAGTTAACATTTCGACACGGCGGGGTCATCTCTCTTGCAAAAGAAAGTGCAAAAGAAAATAAAAAGCAGCGCGAGCTACATTCCGCCGCCCTTTGCTTCCAGTACGTAGCATCGGCAGGGGGAAGCCTTGAGAAACGCGGCTGACTTATTCCGTTTGCGGAGGCAGCTTTTAACCCCTGTGCGCGGGCCATCGTTGTTCTGCATGCTTCGCAGTTAACATTTCGACACGGCGGGGTCATCACTCTCGCAAAAGAAAGTGCAAAAGAAAATAGAAAGCAGCGCGAGCTACATACCGCCGCCCTTTGCTTCCAGTACGTAGCATCGGCAGGGGGGAAGCCTCGAGAAACGCGACTGACTTATTCCGTTTGCGGAGCCAGCTTTTAACCCCTGTGCGCGGGCCATCGTGGTTCTCCATGCTTCGCAATTAACATTTCGACACGGCGGCGTCATCACCCTCGCAAAAGAAAGTGCAAAAGAAAATAGAAAGCAGCGCGAGCTACATACCGCCGCCCTTTGCTTCCTGTACGTAGCATCGGCAGGGGGAAGCCTCGAGAAACGCGACGGACTTACTCCGTTTGCGGAGCCAGCTTTTAACCCCTGTGCGCGGGCCATCGTGGTTCTGCATGCTTCGCAATTAACATTTCGACACGGCGGCGTCATCACCCTCGCAAAAGAAAGTGCAAAAGAAAATAGAAAGCAGCGCGAGCTACATACCGCCGCCCTTTGCTTCCAGTACGTAGCATCGGCAGGGGGAAGCCTCGAGAAACGCGACGGACTTACTCCGTTTGCGGAGCCAGCTTTTAACCCCTGTGCGCGGGCCATCGTGGTTCTGCATGCTTCGCAGTTCTCATTTCGACACGGCGGGGTCATCACTCTCGCAAAAGAAAGTGCAAAAGAAAATAGAAAGCAGCGCGAGCTACATACCGCCGCCCTTTGCTTCCAGTACGTAGCATCGGCAGGGGGAAGCCTCGAGAAACGCGACTGACTTATTCCGTTTGCGGAGCCAGCTTTTAACCCCTGTGCGCGGGCCATCGTGGTTCTGCATGCTTCGCAGTTAACATTTCGACACGGCGGGGTCATCACTCTCGCAAAAGAAAGTGCAAAAGAAAATAGAAAGAAGCGCGAACTACATACCGCCACCCTTTGCTTCCAGTACGTAGCATCGGCAGGGGGAAGCCTTGAGAAACGCGACTGACTTATTCCGTTTGCGGAGCCAGCTTTTAACCCCTGTGCGCGGGCCATCGTGGTTCTGCATGCTTCGCAGTTAACATTTCGACACGGCGGGGTCATCACTCGCGCAAAAGAAAGTGCAAAAGAAAATAGAAAGCAGCGCGAGCTACATACCGCCGCCCTTTGCTTCCAGTACGTAGCATCGGCAGGGGGAAGCCTCGAGAAACGCGACTGACTTATTCCGTTTGCGGAGCCAGCTTTTAACCCCTGTGCGCGGGCCATCGTGGTTCTGCATGCTTCGCAGTTAACATTTCGACACGGCGGGGTCATCACTCTCGCAAAAGAAAGTGCAAAAGAAAATAGAAAGCAGCGCGAGCTACATACCGCCGCCCTTTGCTTCCAGTACGTAGCATCGGCATGGGGAAGCCTCGAGAAACGCGACTGACTTATTCCGTTTGCGGAGCCAGCTTTTAACCCCTGTGCGCGGGCCATCGTGGTTCTGCATGCTTTGCAGTTAACATTTCGACACGGCGGGGTCATCACTCTCGCAAAAGAAAGTGCAAAAGAAAATAGAAAGCAGCGCGAGCTACATACCGCCGCCCTTTGCTTCCAGTACGTAGCATCGGCAGGGGGAAGCCTCGAGAAACGCGACTGACTTATTCCGTTTGCGGAGCCAGCTTTTAACCCCTGTGCGCGGGCCATCGTGGTTCTGCATGCTTCGCAGTTACCATTTCGACACGGTGGGGTCATCACTCTCGCAAAAGAAAGTGCAAAAGAAAATAGAAAGCAGCGCGAGCTACATACCGCCGCCCTTTGCTTCCAGTACGTAGCATCGGCAGGGGGAAGCCTCGAGAAACGCGACTGACTTATTCCGTTTGCGGAGCCAGCTTTTAACCCCTGTGCGCGGGCCATCGTGGTTCTGCATGCTTCGCAGTTAACATTTCGACACGGCGGGGTCATCACTCGCGGAAAAGAAAGTGCAAAAGAAAATAGAAAGCAGCGCGAGCTACATACCGCCGCCCTTTGCTTCCAGTACGTAGCATCGGCAGGGGGAAGCCTCGAGAAACGCGACTGACTTATTCCGTTTGCGGAGCCAGCTTTTAACCCCTGTGCGCGGGCCATCGTGGTTCTGCATGCTTCGCAGTTAACATTTCGACACGGCGGGGTCATCACTCGCGCAAAAGAAAGTGCAAAAGAAAATAGAAAGCAGCGCGAGCTACATACCGCCGCCCTTTGCTTCCAGTACGTAGCATCGGCAGGGGGAAGCCTCGAGAAACGCGACTGACTTATTCCGTTTGCGGAGCCAGCTTTTAACCCCTGTGCGCGGGCCATCGTGGTTCTGCATGCTTCGCAGTTAACATTTCGACACGGCGGGGTCATGTCTCTTGCAAAAGAAAGTGCAAAAGAAAATAGAAAGCAGCGCGAGCTACATACCGCCGCCCTTTGCTTCCAGTACGTAGCATCGGCAGGGGGAAGCCTCGAGAAACGCGACTGACTTATTCCGTTTGCGGAGCCAGCTTTTAACCCCTGTGCGCGGGCCATCGTGGTTCTGCATGCTTCGCAGTTAACATTTCGACACGGCGGGGTCATCACTCGCGCAAAAGAAAGTGCAAAAGAAAATAGAAAGCAGCGCGAGCTACATACCGCCGCCCTTTGCTTCCAGTACGTAGCATCGGCAGGGGGAAGCCTCGAGAAACGCGACTGACTTATTCCGTTTGCGGAGCCAGCTTTTAACCCCTGTGCGCGGGCCATCGTGGTTCTGCATGCTTCGCAGTTAACATTTCGACACGGCGGGGTCATCTCTCTTGCAAAAGAAAGTGCAAAAGAAAATAGAAAGCAGCGCGAGCTACATACCGCCGCCCTTTGCTTCCAGTACGTAGCATCGGCAGGGGGAAGCCTCGAGAAACGCGACTGACTTATTCCGTTTGCGGAGGCAGCTTTTAACCCCTGTGCGCGGGCCATCGTTGTTCTGCATGCTTCGCAGTTAACATTTCGACACGGCGGGGTCATCACTCTCGCAAAAGAAAGTGCAAAAGAAAATAGAAAGCAGCGCGAGCTACATACCGCCGCCCTTTTTTCCAGTACGTAGCATCGGCAGGGGGAAGCCTCGAGAAACGCGACTGACTTATTCCGTTTGCGGAGCCAGCTTTTAACCCCTGTGCGCGGGCCATCGTGGTTCTGCATGCTTCGCAGTTAACATTTCGACACGGCGGGGTCATCACTCTCGCAAAAGAAAGTGCAAAAGAAAATAGAAAGCAGCGCGAGCTACATACCGCCGCCCTTTGCTTCCAGTACGTAGCATCGGCAGGGGGAAGCCTCGAGAAACGCGACTGACTTATTTCGTTTGCGGAGCCAGCTTTTAACCCCTGTGCGCGGGCCATCGTGGTTCTGCATGCTTCGCAGTTAACATTTCGACACGGCGGGGTCATCACTCTCGCAAAAGAAAGTGCAAAAGAAAATAGAAAGCAGCGCGAGCTACATACCGCCGCCCTTTGCTTCCAGTACGTAGCATCGGCAGGGGGAAGCCTCGAGAAACGCGACTGACTTATTCCGTTTGCGGAGCCAGCTTTTAACCCCTGTGCGCGGGCCATCGTGGTTCTGCATGCTTCGCAGTTAACATTTCGACACGGCGGGGTCATCACTCGCGCAAAAGAAAGTGCAAAAGAAAATAGAAAGCAGCGCGAGCTACATACCGCCGCCCTTTGCTTCCAGTACGTAGCATCGGCAGGGGGAAGCCTCGAGAAACGCGACTGACTTATTTCGTTTGCGGAGCCAGCTTTTAACCCCTGTGCGCGGGCCATCGTGGTTCTGCATGCTTCGCAGTTAACATTTCGACACGGCGGGGTCATCACTCTCGCAAAAGAAAGTGCAAAAGAAAATAGAAAGCAGCGCGAGCTACATACCGCCGCCCTTTGCTTCCAGTACGTAGCATCGGCAGGGGGAAGCCTCGAGAAACGCGACTGACTTATTCCGTTTGCGGAGCCAGCTTTTAACCCCTGTGCGCGGGCCATCGTGGTTCTGCATGCTTCGCAGTTAACATTTCGACACGGCGGGGTCATCACTCTCGCAAAAGAAAGTGCAAAAGAAAATAGAAAGCAGCGCGAGCTACATACCGCCGCCCTTTGCTTCCAGTACGTAGCATCGGCAGGGGGAAGCCTCGAGAAACGCGACTGACTTATTCCGTTTGCGGAGCCAGCTTTTAACCCCTGTGCGCGGGCCATCGTGGTTCTGCATGCTTCGCAGTTACCATTTCGACAAGGTGGGGTCATCACTCTCGCAAAAGAAAGTGCAAAAGAAAATAGAAAGCAGCGCGAGCTTCATACCGCCGCCCTTTGCTTCCAGTACGTAGCATCGGCAGGGGGAAGCCTCGAGAAACGCGACTGACTTATTCCGTTTGCGGAGCCAGCTTTTAACCCCTGTGCGCGGGCCATCGTGGTTCTGCATGCTTCGCAGTTAACATTTCGACACGGCGGGGTCATCGCTCTCGCAAAAGAAAGTGCAAAAGAAAATAGAAAGCAGCGCGAGCTACATACCGCCGCCATTTGCTTCCAGTACGTAGCATCGGCAGGGGGAAGCCTCGAGAAACGCGACGGACTTACTCCGTTTGCGGAGCCAGCTTTTAACCCCTGTGCGCGGGCCATCGTGGTTCTGCATGCTTCGCAGTTCTCATTTCGACACGGCGGGGTCATCACTCTCGCAAAAGAAAGTGCAAAAGAAAATAGAAAGCAGCGCGAGCTACATACCGCCGCCCTTTGCTTCCAGTACGTAGCATCGGCAGGGGGAAGCCTCGAGAAACGCGACTGACTTATTCCGTTTGCGGAGCCAGCTTTTAACCCCTGTGCGCGGGCCATCGTGGTTCTGCATGCTTCGCAGTTAACATTTCGACACGGCGGGGTCATCACTCTCGCAAAAGAAAGTGCAAAAGAAAATAGAAAGAAGCGCGAACTACATACCGCCACCCTTTGCTTCCAGTACGTAGCATCGGCAGGGGGAAGCCTCGAGAAACGCGACTGACTTATTCCGTTTGCGGAGCCAGCTTTTAACCCCTGTGCGCGGGCCATCGTGGTTCTGCATGCTTCGCAGTTAACATTTCGACACGGCGGGGTCATCACTCTCGCAAAAGAAAGTGCAAAAGAAAATAGAAAGCAGCGCGAGCTACAAACCGCCGCCCTTTGCTTCCAGTACGTAGCATCGGCAGGGGGAAGCCTCGAGAAACGCGACTGACTTATTCCGTTTGCGGAGCCAGCTTTTAACCCCTGTGCGCGAGCCATCGTGGTTCTGCATGCTTCGCAGTTAACATTTCGACACGGCGGGGTCATCACTCTCGCAAAAGAAAGTGCAAAAGAAAATAGAAAGCAGCGCGAGCTACATACCGCCGCCCTTTGCTTCCAGTACGTAGCATCGGCAGGGGAAGCCTCGAGAAACGCGACTGACTTATTCCGTTTGCGGAGCCAGCTTTTAACCCCTGTGCGCGGGCCATCGTGGTTCTGCATGCTTCGCAGTTAACATTTCGACACGGCGGGGTCATCACTCTCGCAAAAGAAAGTGCAAAAGAAAATAGAAAGCAGCGCGAGCTACATACCGCCGCCCTTTGCTTCCAGTACGTAGCATCGGCAGGGGGAAGCCTCGAGAAACGCGACTGACTTATTTCGTTTGCGGAGCCAGCTTTTAACCCCTGTGCGCGGGCCATCGTGGTTCTGCATGCTTCGCAGTTAACATTTCGACACGGCGGGGTCATCACTCTCGCAAAAGAAAGTGCAAAAGAAAATAGAAAGCAGCGCGAGCTACATACCGCCGCCCTTTGCTTCCAGTACGTAGCATCGGCAGGGGGAAGCCTCGAGAAACGCGACTGACTTATTCCGTTTGCGGAGCCAGCTTTTAACCCCTGTGCGCGGGCCATCGTGGTTCTGCATGCTTCGCAGTTAACATTTCGACACGGCGGGGTCATCACTCTCGCAAAAGAAAGTGCAAAAGAAAATAGAAAGCAGCGCGAGCTACATACCGCCGCCCTTTGCTTCCAGTACGTAGCATCGGCAGGGGGAAGCCTCGAGAAACGCGACTGACTTATTCCGTTTGCGGAGCCAGCTTTTAACCCCTGTGCGCGGGCCATCGTGGTTCTGCATGCTTCGCAGTTACCATTTCGACAAGGTGGGGTCATCACTCTCGCAAAAGAAAGTGCAAAAGAAAATAGAAAGCAGCGCGAGCTTCATACCGCCGCCCTTTGCTTCCAGTACGTAGCATCGGCAGGGGGAAGCCTCGAGAAACGCGACTGACTTATTCCGTTTGCGGAGCCAGCTTTTAACCCCTGTGCGCGGGCCATCGTGGTTCTGCATGCTTCGCAGTTAACATTTCGACACGGCGGGGTCATCGCTCTCGCAAAAGAAAGTGCAAAAGAAAATAGAAAGCAGCGCGAGCTACATACCGCCGCCATTTGCTTCCAGTACGTAGCATCGGCAGGGGGAAGCCTCGAGAAACGCGACTGACTTATTCCGTTTGCGGAGGCAGCTTTTAACCCCTGTGCGCGGGCCATCGTGGTTCTGCATGCTTCGCAGTTAACATTTCGACACGGCGGGGTCATCACTCGCGCAAAAGAAAGTGCAAAAGAAAATAGAAAGCAGCGCGAGCTACATACCGCCGCCCTTTGCTTCCAGTACGTAGCATCGGCAGGGGGAAGCCTCCAGAAACGCGACTGACTTATTCCGTTTGCGGAGCCAGCTTTTAACCCCTGTGCGCGCGCCATCGTGGTTCTGCATGCTTCGCAGTTAACATTTCGACACGGCGGGGTCATCACTCTCGCAAAAGAAAGTGCAAAAGAAAATAGAAAGCAGCGCGAGCTACATACCGCCGCCCTTTGCTTCCAGTACGTAGCATCGGCAGGGGGAAGCCTCGAGAAACGCGACTGACTTATTCCGTTTGCGGAGCCAGCTTTTAACCCCTGTGCGCGGGCCATCGTGGTTCTGCATGCTTCGCAGTTAACATTTCGACACGGCGGGGTCATCACTCTCGCAAAAGAAAGTGCAAAAGAAAATAGAAAGCAGCGCGAGCTACATACCGCCGCCCTTTGCTTCCAGTACGTAGCATCGGCAGGGGGAAGCCTCGAGAAACGCGACTGACTTATTCCGTTTGCGGAGCCAGCTTTTAACCCCTGGGCGCGGGCCATCGTGGTTCTGCATGCTTCGCAGTTAACATTTCGACACGGCGGGGTCATCACTCTCGCAAAAGAAAGTGCAAAAGAAAATAGAAAGCAGCGCGAGCTACATACCGCCGCCCTTTGCTTCCAGTACGTAGCATCGACAGGGGGAAGCATTGAGAAACGCGACTGACTTATTCCGTTTGCGGAGCCAGCTTTTAACACCTGTGCGCGGGCCATCGTGGTTCTGCATGCTTCGCAGTTAACATTTCGACACGGCGGGGTCATCTCTCTTGCAAAAGAAAGTGCAAAAGAAAATAAAAAGCAGCGCGAGCTACATACCGCCGCCCTTTGCTTCCAGTACGTAGCATCGGCAGGGGGAAGCCTCGAGAAACGCGGCTGACTTATTCCGTTTGCGGAGGCAGCTTTTAACCCCTGTGCGCGGGCCATCGTTGTTCTGCATGCTTCGCAGTTAACATTTCGACACGGCGGGGTCATCACTCTCGCAAAAGAAAGTGCAAAAGAAAATAGAAAGCAGCGCGAGCTACATACCGCCGCCCTTTGCTTCCAGTACGTAGCATCGGCAGGGGGGAAGCCTCGAGAAACGCGACTGACTTATTCCGTTTGCGGAGCCAGCTTTTAACCCCTGTGCGCGGGCCATCGTGGTTCTGCATGCTTCGCAATTAACATTTCGACACGGCGGCGTCATCACCCTCGCAAAAGAAAGTGCAAAAGAAAATAGAAAGCAGCGCGAGCTACATACCGCCGCCCTTTGCTTCCAGTACGTAGCATCGGCAGGGGGAAGCCTCGAGAAACGCGACTGACTTATTCCGTTTGCGGAGCCAGCTTTTAACCCCTGTGCGCGGGCCATCGGGGTTCTGCATGCTTCGCAGTTACCATTTCGACACGGTGGGGTCATCACTCTCGCAAAAGAAAGTGCAAAAGAAAATAGAAAGCAGCGCGAGCTTCATACCGCCGCCCTTTGCTTCCAGTACGTAGCATCGGCAGGGGGAAGCCTCGAGAAACGCGACTGACTTATTCCGTTTGCGGAGCCAGCTTTTAACCCCTGTGCGCGGGCCATCGTGGTTCTGCATGCTTCGCAGTTAACATTTCGACACGGCGGGGTCATCGCTCTCGCCAAAGAAAGTGCAAAAGAAAATAGAAAGCAGCGCGAGCTACATACCGCCGCCATTTGCTTCCAGTACGTACCATCGGCAGGGGGAAGCCTCGAGAAACGCGACTGACTTATTCCGTTTGCGGAGCCAGCTTTTAACCCCTGTGCGCGGGCCATCGTGGTTCTGCATGCTTCGCAGTTAACATTTCGACACGGCGGGGTCATCACTCGCGCAAAAGAAAGTGCAAAAGAAAATAGAAAGCAGCGCGAGCTACATACCGCCGCCCTTTGCTTCCAGTACGTAGCATCGGCAGGGGGAAGCCTCGAGAAACGCGACTGACTTATTCCGTTTGCGGAGCCAGCTTTTAACCCCTGTGCGCGGGCCATCGTGGTTCTGCATGCTTCGCAGTTAACATTTCGACACGGCGGGGTCATCTCTCTTGCAAAAGAAAGTGCAAAAGAAAATAGAAAGCAGCGCGAGCTACATACCGCCGCCCTTTGCTTCCAGTACGTAGCATCGGCAGGGGGAAGCCTCGAGAAACGCGACTGACTTATTAAGTTTGCGGAGCCAGCTTTTCACCCCTGCGCGGGCCATCGTGGTTCTGCATGCTTCGCAGTTAACATTTCGACACGGCGGGGTCATCACTCTCGCAAAAGAAAGTGCAAAAGAAAATAGAAAGCAGCGCGAGCTACATACCGCCGCCCTTTGCTTCCAGTACGTAGCATCGGCAGGGGGAAGCCTTGAGAAACGCGACTGACTTATTCCGTTTGCGGAGCCAGCTTTTAACCCCTGTGCGCGGGCCATCGTGGTTCTGCATGCTTCGCAGTTAACATTTCAACACGGCGGGGTCATCACTCGCGCAAAAGAAAGTGCAAAAGAAAATAGAAAGCAGCGCGAGCTACAAACCGCCGCCCTTTGCTTCCAGTACGTAGCATCGGCAGGGGGAAGCCTCGAGAAACGCGACTGACTTATTCCGTTTGCGGAGCCAGCTTTTAACCCCTGTGCGCGGGCCATCGTGGTTCTGCATGCTTCGCAGTTAACATTTCGACACGGCGGGGTCATCACTCTCGCAAAAGAAAGTGCAAAAGAAAATAGAAAGCAGCGCGAGCTACATACCGCCGCCCTTTGCTTCCAGTACGTAGCATCGGCAGGGGGAAGCCTCGAGAAACGCGACTGACTTATTCCGTTTGCGGAGCCAGCTTTTAACCCTTGTGCGCGGGCCATCGTGGTTCTGCATGCTTCGCAGTTAACATTTCGACACGGCGGGGTCATCACTCTCGCAAAAGAAAGTGCAAAGAAAATAGAAAGCAGCGCGAGCTACATACCGCCGCCCTTTGCTTCCAGTACGTAGCATCGGCAGGGGGAAGCCTCGAGAAACGCGACTGACTTATTCCGTTTGCGGAGCCAGATTTTAACCCCTGTGCGCGGGCCATCGTGGTTCTGCATGCTTCGCAGTTACCATTTCGACACGGTGGGGTCATCACTCTCGCAAAAGAAAGTGCAAAAGAAAATAGAAAGCAGCGCGAGCTTCATACCGCCGCCCTTTGCTTCCAGTACGTAGCATCGGCAGGGGGAAGCCTCGAGAAACGCGACTGACTTATTCCGTTTGCGGAGCCAGCTTTTAACCCCTGTGCGCGGGCCATCGTGGTTCTGCATGCTTCGCGGTTAACATTTCGACACAGCGGGGTCATCGCTCTCGCAAAAGAAAGTGCAAAAGAAAATAGAAAGCAGCGCGAGCTACATACCGCCGCAATTTGCTTCCAGTACGTAGCATCGGCAGGGGGAAGCCTCGAGAAACGCGACTGACTTATTCCGTTTGCGGAGCCAGCTTTTAACCCCTGTGCGCGGGCCATCGTGGTTCTGCATGCTTCGCAGTTAACATTTCGACACGGCGGGGTCATCACTCGCGCAAAAGAAAGTGCAAAAGAAAATAGAAAGCAGCGCGAGCTACATACCGCCGCCCTTTGCTTCCAGTACGTAGCATCGGCAGGGGGAAGCCTCGAGAAACGCGACTGACTTATTCCGTTTGCGGAGCCAGCTTTTAACCCCTGTGCGCGGGCCATCGTGGTTCTGCATGCTTCGCAGTTAACATTTAGACACGGCGGGGTCATCACTCTCGCAAAAGAAAGTGCAAAAGAAAATAGAAAGCAGCGCGAGCTACATACCGCCGCCCTTTGCTTCCAGTACGTAGCATCGGCAGGGGGAAGCATCGAGAAACGCGACTGACTTATTCCGTTTGCGGAGCCAGCTTTTAACCCCTGTGCGCGGGCCATCGTGGTTCTGCATGCTTCGCAGTTAACATTTCGACACGGCGGGGTCATCACTCTCGCAAAAGAAAGTGCAAAAGAAAATAGAAAGCAGCGCGAGCTACATACCGCCGCCCTTTGCTTCCAGTACGTAGCATCGGCAGGGGGAAGCCTCGAGAAACGCGACTGACTTATTCCGTTTGCGGAGCCAGCTTTTAACCCCTGTGCGCGGGCCATCGTGGTTCTGCATGCTTCGCAGTTAACATTTCGACACGGCGGGGTCATCACTCTCGCAAAAGAAAGTGCAAAAGAAAATAGAAAGCAGCGCGAGCTACATACCGCCGCCCTTTGCTTCCAGTACTTAGCATCGGCAGGGGGAAGCCTCGAGAAACGCGACTGACTTATTCCGTTTGCGGAGCCAGCTTTTAACCCCTGTGCGCGGGCCATCGTGGTTCTGCATGCCTCGCAGTTAACATTTCGACACGGCGGGGTTATCACTCTCGCAAAAGAAAGTGCAAAAGAAAATAGAAAGCAGCGCGAGCTACATACCGCCGCCCTTTGCTTCCAGTATGTAGCATCGGCAGGGGGAAGCCTCGTGATAGGCGACTGACTTATTCCGTTTGCGGAGCCAGCTTTTAACCCCTGTGCGCGGCCATCGTGGTTCTGCATGCTTCGCAGTTAACATTTCGACACGGTGGGGTCATCACTCTCGCAAAAGAAAGTGCAAAAGAAAATAGAAAGCAGCGCGAGCTACATACCGCTGCCCTTTGCTTCCAGTACTTAGCATCGGCAGGGGGAAGCCTCGAGAAACGCGACTGACTTATTCCGTTTGCGGAGCCAGCTTTTAACCCCTGTGCGCGGGCCATCGTGGTTCTGCATGCTTCGCAGTTAACATTTCGACACGGCGGGGTCATCACTCGCGCAAAAGAAAGTGCAAAAGAAAATTGAAAGCAGCGCGAGCTACATACCGCCGCCCTTTGCTTCCAGTACGTAGCATCGGCAGGGGGAAGACTCGAGAAACGCGACTGACTTATTCCGTTTGCGGAGCCAGCTTTTAACCCCTGTGCGCGGGCCATCGTGGTTCTGCATGCTTCGCAGTTAACATTTCGACACGGCGGGGTCATCACTCGCGCAAAAGAAAGTGCAAAAGAAAATTGAAAGCAGCGCGAGCTACATACCACCGCCCTTTGCTTCCAGTACGTAGCATCGGCAGGGGGAAGACTCGAGAAACGCGACTGACTTATTCCGTTTGCGGAGCCAGCTTTTAACCCCTGTGCGCGGGCCATCGTGGTTCTGCATGCTTCGTAGTTAACATTTCGACACGGCGGGGTCATCACTCTGGCAAAAGAAAGTGCAAAAGAAAATAGAAAGCAGCGCGAGCTACATACCGCCGCCCTTTGCTTCCAGTACGTAGCATCGGCAGGGGGGAAGCCTCGAGAAACGCGACTGACTTATTCCGTTTGCGGAGCCAGCTTTTAACCCCTGTGCGCGGGCCATCGTGGTTCTGCATGCTTCGCAATTAACATTTCGACACGGCGGCGTCATCACCCTCGCAAAAGAAAGTGCAAAAGAAAATAGAAAGCAGCGCGAGCTACATACCGCCGCCCTTTGCTTCCAGTACGTAGCATCGGCAGGGGGAAGCCTCGAGAAACGCGACTGACTTATTCCGTTTGCGGAGCCAGCTTTTAACCCCTGTGCGCGGGCCATCGTGGTTCTGCATGCTTCGCAGTTAACATTTCGACACGGCGGGGTCATCACTCTCGCAAAAGAAAGTGCAAAAGAAAATAGAAAGCAGCGCGAGCTACATACCGCCGCCCTTTGCTTCCAGTACGTAGCATCGGCAGGGGGAAGCCTTGAGAAACGTGGCTGACTTATTCCGTTTGCGGAGGCAGCTTTTAACCCCTGTGCGCGGGCCATCGTGGTTCTGCATGCTTCGCAGTTAACATTTCGACACGGCGGGGTCATCACTCTCGCAAAAGAAAGTGCAAAAGAAAATAGAAAGCAGCGCGAGCTACATACCGCCGCCCTTTGCTTCCAGTACGTAGCATCGGCAGGGGGAAGCCTCGAGAAACGCGACTGACTTATTCCGTTTGCGGAGCCAGCTTTTAACCCCTGTGCGCGGGCCATCGTGGTTCTGCATGCTTCGCAGTTAACATTTCGACACGGCGGGGTCATCACTCTCGCAAAAGAAAGTGCAAAAGAAAATAGAAAGCAGCGCGAGCTACATACCGCCGCCCTTTGCTTCCAGTACGTAGTATCGGCAGGGGGAAGCCTCGAGAAACGCGACTGACTTATTCCGTTTGCGGAGCCAGCTTTTAACCCCTGTGCGCGGGCCATCGTGGTTCTGCATGCTTCGCAGTTAACATTTCGACACGGCGGGGTTATCACTCTCGCAAAAGAAAGTGCAAAAGAAAATAGAAAGCAGCGCGAGCTACATACCGCCGCCCTTTGCTTCCAGTACGTAGCATCGGCAGGGGGAAGCCTCGAGAAACGCGACTGACTTATTCCGTTTGCGGAGCCAGCTTTTAACCCCTGGGCGCGGGCCATCGTGGTTCTGCATGCTTCGCAGTTAACATTTCGACACGGCGGGGTCATCACTCTCGCAAAAGAAAGTGCAAAAGAAAATAGAAAGCAGCGCGAGCTACATACCGCTGCCCTTTGCTTCCAGTACGTAGCATCGACAGGGGGAAGCATTGAGAAACGCGACTGACTTATTCCGTTTGCGGAGCCAGCTTTTAACACCTGTGCGCGGGCCATAGTGGTTCTGCATGCTTCGCAGTTAACATTTCGACACGGCGGGGTCATCTCTCTGGCAAAAGAAAATAAAAAGCAGCGCGAGCTACATACCGCCGCCCTTTGCTTCCAGTACGTAGCATCGGCAGGGGGAAGCCTTGAGAAACGCGGCTGACTTATTCCGTTTGCGGAGGCAGCTTTTAACCCCTGTGCGCGGGCCATCGTGGTTCTGCATGCTTCGCAGTTAACATTTCGACACGGCGGGGTCATCACTCTCGCAAAAGAAAGTGCAAAAGAAAATAGAAAGCAGCGCGAGCTACATACCGCCGCCCTTTGCTTCCAGTACGTAGCATCGGCAGGGGGAAGCCTCGAGAAACGCGACTGACTTATTCCGTTTGCGGAGCCAGCTTTTAACCCCTGTGCGCGGGCCATCGTGGTTCTGCATGCTTCGCAGTTAACATTTCGACACGGCGGGGTCATCACTCTCGCAAAAGAAAGTGCAAAAGAAAATAGAAAGCAGCGCGAGCTACATACCGCCGACCTTTGCTTCCAGTACGTAGCATCGGCAGGGGGAAGCCTCGAGAAACGCGACTGACTTATTCCGTTTGCGGAGCCAGCTTTTAACCCCTGTGCGCGGGCCATCGTGGTTCTGCATGCTTCGCAGTTACCATTTCGACACGGTGGGGTCATCACTCTCGCAAAAGAAAGTGCAAAAGAAAATAGAAAGCAGCGCGAGCTACATACCGCCGCCCTTTGCTTCCAGTACGTAGCATCGGCAGGGGGAAGCCTTGAGAAACGTGGCTGACTTATTCCGTTTGCGGAGGCAGCTTTTAACCCCTGTGCGCGGGCCATCGTGGTTCTGCATGCTTCGCAGTTAACATTTCGACACGGCGGGGTCATCACTCTCGCAAAAGAAAGTGCAAAAGAAAATAGAAAGCAGCGCGAGCTACATACCGCCGCCCTTTGCTTCCAGTACGTAGCATCGGCAGGGGGAAGCCTCGAGAAACGCGACTGACTTATTCCGTTTGCGGAGCCAGCTTTTAACCCCTGTGCGCGGGCCATCGTGGTTCTGCATGCTTCGCAGTTAACATTTCGACACGGCGGGGTCATCACTCTCGCAAAAGAAAGTGCAAAAGAAAATAGAAAGCAGCGCGAGCTACATACCGCCGCCCTTTGCTTCCAGTACGTAGTATCGGCAGGGGGAAGCCTCGAGAAACGCGACTGACTTATTCCGTTTGCGGAGCCAGCTTTTAACCCCTGTGCGCGGGCCATCGTGGTTCTGCATGCTTCGCAGTTAACATTTCGACACGGCGGGGTTATCACTCTCGCAAAAGAAAGTGCAAAAGAAAATAGAAAGCAGCGCGAGCTACATACCGCCGCCCTTTGCTTCCAGTACGTAGCATCGGCAGGGGGAAGCCTCGAGAAACGCGACTGACTTATTCCGTTTGCGGAGCCAGCTTTTAACCCCTGGGCGCGGGCCATCGTGGTTCTGCATGCTTCGCAGTTAACATTTCGACACGGCGGGGTCATCACTCTCGCAAAAGAAAGTGCAAAAGAAAATAGAAAGCAGCGCGAGCTACATACCGCTGCCCTTTGCTTCCAGTACGTAGCATCGACAGGGGGAAGCATTGAGAAACGCGACTGACTTATTCCGTTTGCGGAGCCAGCTTTTAACACCTGTGCGCGGGCCATAGTGGTTCTGCATGCTTCGCAGTTAACATTTCGACACGGCGGGGTCATCTCTCTGGCAAAAGAAAATAAAAAGCAGCGCGAGCTACATACCGCCGCCCTTTGCTTCCAGTACGTAGCATCGGCAGGGGGAAGCCTTGAGAAACGCGGCTGACTTATTCCGTTTGCGGAGGCAGCTTTTAACCCCTGTGCGCGGGCCATCGTGGTTCTGCATGCTTCGCAGTTAACATTTCGACACGGCGGGGTCATCACTCTCGCAAAAGAAAGTGCAAAAGAAAATAGAAAGCAGCGCGAGCTACATACCGCCTCCCTTTGCTTCCAGTACGTAGCATCGGCAGGGGGAAGCCTCGAGAAACGCGACTGACTTATTCCGTTTGCGGAGCCAGCTTTTAACCCCTGTGCGCGGGCCATCGTGGTTCTGCATGCTTCGCAGTTAACATTTCGACACGGCGGGGTCATCACTCTCGCAAAAGAAAGTGCAAAAGAAAATAGAAAGCAGCGCGAGCTACATACCGCCGACCTTTGCTTCCAGTACGTAGCATCGGCAGGGGGAAGCCTCGAGAAACGCGACTGACTTATTCCGTTTGCGGAGCCAGCTTTTAACCCCTGTGCGCGGGCCATCGTGGTTCTGCATGCTTCGCAGTTAACATTTCGACACAGCGGGGTCATCACTCTCGCAAAAGAAAGTGCAAAAGAAAATAGAAAGCAGCGCGAGCTACATACCGCCGCCCTTTGCTTCCAGTACGTAGCATCGGCAGGGGGAAGCCTTGAGAAACGCGACTGACTTATTCCGTTTGCGGAGCCAGCTTTTAACCCCTGGGCGCGGGCCATCGTGGTTCTGCATGCTTCGCAGTTAACATTTCGACACGGCGGGGTCATCACTCTCGCAAAAGAAAGTGCAAAAGAAAATAGAAAGCAGCGCGAGCTACATACCGCCGCCCTTTGCTTCCAGTACGTAGCATCGACAGGGGGAAGCATTGAGAAACGCGACTGACTTATTCCGTTTGCGGAGCCAGCTTTCAACACCTGTGCGCGGGCCATCGTGGTTCTGCATGCTTCGCAGTTAACATTTCGACACGGCGGGGTCATCTCTCTTGCAAAAGAAAGTGCAAAAGAAAATAAAAAGCAGCGCGAGCTACATACCGCCGCCCTTTGCTTCCAGTACGTAGCATCGGCAGGGGGAAGCCTTGAGAAACGCGGCTGACTTATTCCGTTTGCGGACGCAGCTTTTAACCCCTGTGCGCGGGCCATCGTTGTTCTGCATGCTTCGCAGTTAACATTTCGACACGGCGGGGTCATCACTCTCGCAAAAGAAAGTGCAAAAGAAAATAGAAAGCAGCGCGAGCTACATACCGCCGCCCTTTGCTTCCAGTACGTAGCATCGGCAGGGGGGAAGCCTCGAGAAACGCGACTGACTTATTCCGTTTGCGGAGCCAGCTTTTAACCCCTGTGCGCGGGCCATCGTGGTTCTGCATGCTTCGCAATTAACATTTCGACACGGCGGCGTCATCACCCTCGCAAAAGAAAGTGCAAAAGAAAATAGAAAGCAGCGCGAGCTACATACCGCCGCCCTTTGCTTCCAATACGTAGCATCGGCAGGGGGAAGCCTCGAGAAACGCGACTGACTTATTCCGTTTGCGGAGCCAGCTTTTAACCCCTGTGCGCGGGCCATCGTGGTTCTGCATGCTTCGCAGTTAACATTTCGACACGGCGGGGTCATCACTCTCGCAAAAGAAAGTGCAAAAAAAAATAGAAAGCAGCGCGAGCTACATACCGCCGCCCTTTGCTTCCAGTACGTAGCATCGGCAGGGGGAAGCCTCGAGTAACGCGACTGACTTATTCCGTTTGCGGAGCCAGCTTTTAACCCCTGTGCGCGGGCCATCGTGGTTCTGCATGCTTCGCAGTTACCATTTCGACACGGTGGGGTCATCACTCTCGCAAAAGAAAGTGCAAAAGAAAATAGAAAGCAGCGCGAGCTTCATACCGCCGCCCTTTGCTTCCAGTACGTAGCATCGGCAGGGGGAAGCCTCGAGAAACGCGACTGACCAATTCCGTTTGTGGAGCCAGCTTTTAACCCCTGTGCGCGGGCCATCGTGGTTCTGCATGCTTCGCAGTTAACATTTCGACACGGCGGGGTCATCGCTCTCGCAAAAGAAAGTGCAAAAGAAAATAGAAAGCAGCGCGAGCTACATACCGCCGCCATTTTCTTCCAGTACGTAGCATCGGCAGGGGGAAGCCTCGAGAAACGCGACTGACTTATTCCGTTTGCGGAGCCAGCTTTTAACCCCTGTGCGCGGGCCATCGTGGTTCTGCATGCTTCGCAGTTAACATTTCGACACGGCGGGGTCATCACTCGCGCAAAAGAAAGTGCAAAAGAAAATAGAAAGCATCGCGAGCTACATACCGCCGCCCTTTGCTTCCAGTACGTAGCATCGGCAGGGGGAAGCCTCGAGAAACGCGACTGACTTATTCCGTTTGCGGAGCCAGCTTTTAACCCCTGTGCGCGGGCCATCGTGGTTCTGCATGCTTCGCAGTTAACATTTCGACACGGCGGGGTCATCACTCTCGCAAAAGAAAGTGCAAAAGAAAATAGAAAGCAGCGCGAGCTACATACCGCCAACCTTTGCTTCCAGTACGTAGCATCGGCAGGGGGAAGCCTCGAGAAACGCGACAGACTTATTCCATTTGCGGAGCCAGCTTTTAACCCCTGTGCGCGGGCCATCGCGGTTCTGCATGCTTCGCAGTTAACATTTCGACACGGCGGGGTCATCACTCTCGCAAAAGAAAGTGCAAAAGAAAATAAAAAGCAGCGCGAGCTACATACCGCCGCCCTTTGCTTCCAGTACGTAGCATCGGCAGGGGGAAGCCTTGAGAAACGCGGCTGACTTATTCCGTTTGCGGAGGCAGCTTTTAACCCCTGTGCGCGGGCCATCGTGGTTCTGCATGCTTCGCAGTTAACATTTCGACACGGCGGGGTCATCAATCTCGCAAAAGAAAGTGCAAAAGAAAATAGAAAGCAGCGCGAGCTACATACCGCCGACCTTTGCTTCCAGTACGTAGCATCGGCAGGGGGAAGCCTCGAGAAACGCGACTGACTTATTCCGTTTGCGGAGCCAGCTTTTAACCCCTGTGCGCGGGCCATCGTGGTTCTGCATGCTTCGCAGTTAACATTTCGACACAGCGGGGTCATCACTCTCGCAAAAGAAAGTGCAAAAGAAAATAGAAAGCAGCGCGAGCTACATACCGCCGCCCTTTGCTTCCAGTACGTAGCATCGGCAGGGGGAAGCCTTGAGAAACGCGACTGACTTATTCCGTTTGCGGAGCCAGCTTTTAACCCCTGGGCGCGGGCCATCGTGGTTCTGCATGCTTCGCAGTTAACATTTCGACACGGCGGGGTCATCACTCTCGCAAAAGAAAGTGCAAAAGAAAATAGAAAGCAGCGCGAGCTACATACCGCCGCCCTTTGTTTCAAGTACGTAGCATCGACAGGGGGAAGCATTGAGAAACGCGACTGACTTATTCCGTTTGCGGAGCCAGCTTTTAACACCTGTGCGCGGGCCATCGTGGTTCTGCATGCTTCGCAGTTAACATTTCGACACGGCGGGGTCATCTCTCTTGCAAAAGAAAGTGCAAAAGAAAATAAAAAGCAGCGCGAGCTACATACCGCCGCCCTTTGCTTCCAGTACGTAGCATCGGCAGGGGAAAGCCTTGAGAAACGCGACTGACTTATTCCGTTTGCGGAGCTAGCTTTTAACCCCTGTGCGCGGGCCATCGTGGTGCTGCATGCTTCGCAGTTAACATTTCGACACGGCGGGGTCATCACTCTCGCAAAAGAAAGTGCAAAAGAAAATAGAAAGAAGCGCGAGCTACATACCGCCGCCCTTTGCTTCCAGTACGTAGCATCGGAAGGGGGAAGCCTTGAGAAACGCGACTGACTTATTCCGTTTGCGGAGCCAGCTTTTAACCCCTGTGCGCGGGCCATCGTGGTTCTGCATGCTTCGCAGTTAACATTTCGACACGGCGGGGTCATCACTCGCGCAAAAGAAAGTGCAAAAGAAAATAGAAAGCAGCGCGAGCTACATACCGCCGCCCTTTGCTTCCAGTACGTAGCATCGGCAGGGGGAAGCCTCGAGAAACGCGACTGACTTATTCCGTTTGCGGAGCCAGCTTTTAACCCCTGTGCGCGGGCCATCGTGGTTCTGCATGCTTCGCAGTTAACATTTCGACACAGCGGGGTCATCACTCTCGCAAAAGAAAGTGCAAAAGAAAATAGAAAGCAGCGCGAGCTACATACCGCCGCCCTTTGCTTCCAGTACGTAGCATCGGCAGGGGGAAGCCTCGAGAAACGCGACTGACTTATTCCGTTTGCGGAGCCAGCTTTTAACCCCTGTGCGCGGGCCATCGTGGTTCTGCATGCTTCGCAGTTAACATTTCGACACGGCGGGGTCATCACTCTCGCAAAAGAAAGTGCAAAAAAAAATAGAAAGCAGCGCGAGCTACATACCGCCGCCCTTTGCTTCCAGTACGTAGCATCGGCAGGGGGAAGCCTCGAGAAACGCGACTGACTTATTCCGTTTGCGGAGCCAGCTTTTAACCCCTGTGCGCGGGCCATCGTGGTTCTGCATGCTTCGCAGTTACCATTTCGACACGGTGGGGTCATCACTCTCGCAAAAGAAAGTGCAAAAGAAAATAGAAAGCAGCGCGAGCTTCATACCGCCGCCCTTTGCTTCCAGTACGTAGCATCGGCAGGGGGAAGCCTCGAGAAACGCGACTGACTTATTCCGTTTGCGGAGCCAGCTTTTAACCCCTGTTCGCGGGCCATCGTGGTTCTGCATGCTTCGCAGTTAACATTTCGACACGGCCGGGTCATCGCTCTCGCAAAAGAAAGTGCAAAAGAAAATAGAAAGCAGCGCGAGCTACATACCGCCGCCATTTGCTTCCAGTACGCAGCATCGGCAGGGGGAAGCCTCGAGAAACGCGACTGAATTATTCCGTTTGCGGAGCCAGCTTTTAACCCCTGTGCGCGGGCCATCGTGGCACGGCGGGGTCATCACTCGCGCAAAAGAAAGTGCAAAAGAAAATAGAAAGCATCGCGAGCTACATACCGCCGCCCTTTGCTTCCAGTACGTAGCATCGGCAGGGGGAAGCCTCGAGAAACGCGACTGACTTATTCCGTTTGCGGAGCCAGCTTTTAACCCCTGTGCGCGGGCCATCGTGGTTCTGCATGCTTCGCAGTTAACATTTCGACACGGCGGGGTCATCACTCTCGCAAAAGAAAGTGCAAAAGAAAATAGAAAGCAGCGCGAGCTACATACCGCCAACCTTTGCTTCCAGTACGTAGCATCGGCAGGGGGAAGCCTCGAGAAACGCGACTGACTTATTCCATTTGCGGAGCCAGCTTTTAACCCCTGTGCGCGGGCCATCGTGGTTCTGCATGCTTCGCAGTTAACATTTCGACACGGCGGAGTCATCAATCTCGCAAAAGAAAGTGCAAAAGAAAATAGAAAGCAGCGCGAGCTACATACCGCCGACCTTTGCTTCCAGTACGTAGCATCGGCAGGGGGAAGCCTCGAGAAACGCGACTGACTTATTCCGTTTGCGGAGCCAGCTTTTAACCCCTGTGCGCGGGCCATCGTAGTTCTGCATGCTTCGCAGTTAACATTTCGACACAGCGGGGTCATCACTCTCGCAAAAGAAAGTGCAAAAGAAAATAGAAAGCAGCGCGAGCTACATACCGCCGCCCTTTGCTTCCAGTACGTAGCATCGGCAGGGGGAAGCCTTGAGAAACGCGACTGACTTATTCCGTTTGCGGAGCCAGCTTTTAACCCCTGGGCGCGGGCCATCGTGGTTCTGCATGCTTCGCAGTTAACATTTCGACACGGCGGGGTCATCACTCTCGCAAAAGAAAGTGCAAAAGAAAATAGAAAGCAGCGCGAGCTACATACCGCCGCCCTTTGCTTCCAGTACGTAGCATCGACAGGGGGAAGCATTGAGAAACGCGACTGACTTATTCCGTTTGCGGAGCCAGCTTTTAACACCTGTGCGCGGGCCATCGTGGTTCTGCATGCTTCGCAGTTAACATTTCGACACGGCGGGGTCATCTCTCTTGCAAAAGAAAGTGCAAAAGAAAATAAAAAGCAGCGCGAGCTACATACCGCCGCCCTTTGCTTCCAGTACGTAGCATCGGCAGGGGGAAGCCTTGAGAAACGCGGCTGACTTATTCCGTTTGCGGACGCAGCTTTTAACCCCTGTGCGCGGGCCATCGTGGTTCTGCATGCTTCGCAGTTAACATTTCGACACGGCGGGGTCATCACTCTCGCAAAAGAAAGTGCAAAAGAAAATAGAAAGCAGCGCGAGCTACATACCGCCGCCCTTTGCTTCCAGTACGTAGCATCGGCAGGGGGAAGCCTTGAGAAACGCGACTGACTTATTCCATTTGCGGAGCCAGCTTTTAACCCCTGGGCGCGGGCCATCGTGGTTCTGCATGCTTCGCAGTTAACATTTCGACACGGCGGGGTCATCACTCTCGCAAAAGAAAGTGCAAAAGAAAATAGAAAGCAGCGCGAGCTACATACCGTCGCCCTTTGCTTCCAGTACGTAGCATCGGCAGGGGAAAGCCTTGAGAAACGCGACTGACTTATTCCGTTTGCGGAGCTAGCTTTTAACCCCTGTGCGCGGGCCATCGTGGTGCTGCATGCTTCGCAGTTAACATTTCGACACGGCGGGGTCATCACTCTCGCAAAAGAAAGTGCAAAAGAAAATAGAAAGAAGCGCGAGCTACATACCGCCGCCCTTTGCTTCCAGTACGTAGCATCGGAAGGGGGAAGCCTTGAGAAACGCGACTGACTTATTCCGTTTGCGGAGCCAGCTTTTAACCCCTGTGCGCGGGCCATCGTGGTTCTGCATGCTTCGCAGTTAACATTTCGACACGGCGGGGTCATCAGTCGCGCAAAAGAAAGTGCAAAAGAAAATAGAAAGCAGCGCGAGCTACATACCGCCGCCCTTTGCTTCCAGTACGTAGCATCGGCAGGGGGAAGCCTCGAGAAACGCGACTGACTTATTCCGTTTGCGGAGCCAGCTTTTAACCCCTGTGCGCGGGCCATCGTGGTTCTGCATGCTTCGCAGTTAACATTTCGACACGGCGGGGTCATCACTCTCGCAAAAGAAAGTGCAAAAGAAAATAGAAAGCAGCGCGAGCTACATACCGCCGACCTTTGCTTCTAGTACGTAGCATCGGCAGGGGGAAGCCTCGAGAAACGCGACTGACTTATTCCGTTTGCGGAGCCAGCTTTTAACCCCTGTGCGCGGGCCATCGTGGTTCTGCATGCTTCGCAGTTAACATTTCGACACGGCGGGGTCATCACTCGCGCAAAAGAAAGTGCAAAAGAAAATAGAAAGCATCGCGAGCTACATACCGCCGCCCTTTGCTTCCAGTACGTAGCATCGGCAGGGGGAAGCCTCGAGAAACGCGACTGACTTATTCCGTTTGCGGAGCCAGCTTTTAACCCCTGTGCGCGGGCCATCGTGGTTCTGCATGCTTCGCAGTTAACATTTCGACACGGCGGGGTCATCACTCTCGCAAAAGAAAGTGCAAAAGAAAATAGAAAGCAGCGCGAGCTACATACCGCCAACCTTTGCTTCCAGTACGTAGCATCGGCAGGGGGAAGCCTCGAGAAACGCGACTGACTTATTCCGTTTGCGGAGCCAGCTTTTAACCCCTGTGCGCGGGCCATCGTGGTTCTGCATGCTTCGCAGTTAACATTTCGACACGGCGGGGTCATCACTCTCACAAAAGAGAGTGCAAAAGAAAATAGAAAGCAGCGCGAGCTACATACCGCCGCCCTTTGCTTCCAGTACGTAGCATCGGCAGGGGGAAGCCTTGAGAAACGCGGCTGACTTATTACGTTTGCGGAGGCAGCTTTTAACCCCTGTGCGCGGGCCATCGTGGTTCTGCATGCTTCGCAGTTAACATTTCGACACGGCGGGGTCATCACTCTCGCAAAAGAAAGTGCAAAAGAAAATAGAAAGCAGCGCGAGCTACATACCGCCGCCCTTTGCTTCCAGTACGTAGCATCGGCAGGGGGAAGCCTTGAGAAACGCGACTGACTTATTCCATTTGCGGAGCCAGCTTTTAACCCCTGGGCGCGGGCCATCGTGGTTCTGCATGCTTCGCAGTTAACATTTCGACACGGCGGGGTCATCACTCTCGCAAAAGAAAGTGCAAAAGAAAATAGAAAGCAGCGCGAGCTACATACCGCCAACCTTTGCTTCCAGTACGTAGCATCGGCAGGGGGAAGCCTCGAGAAACGCGACTGACTTATTCCGTTTGCGGAGCCAGCTTTTAACCCCTGTGCGCGGGCCATCGTGGTTCTGCATGCTTCGCAGTTAACATTTCGACACGGCGGGGTCATCACTCTCGCAAAAGAAAGTGCAAAAGAAAATAAAAAGCAGCGCGAGCTACATACCGCCGCCCTTTGCTTCCAGTACGTAGCATCGGCAGGCGGAAGCCTTGAGAAACGCGGCTGACTTATTCCGTTTGCGGAGGCAGCTTTTAACCCCTGTGCGCGGGCCATCGTGGTTCTGCATGCTTCGCAGTTAACATTTCGACACGGCGGGGTCATCACTCTCGCAAAAGAAAGTGCAAAAGAAAATAGAAAGCAGCGCGAGCTACATACCGCCAACCTTTGCTTCCAGTACGTAGCATCGGCAGGGGGAAGCCTCGAGAAACGCGACTGACTTATTCCGTTTGCGGAGCCAGCTTTTAACCCCTGTGCGCGGGCCATCGTGGTTCTGCATGCTTCGCAGTTAACATTTCGACACGGCGGAGTCATCAATCTCGCAAAAGAAAGTGCAAAAGAAAATAGAAAGCAGCGCGAGCTACATACCGCCGACCTTTGCTTCCAGTACGTAGCATCGGCAGGGGGAAGCCTCGAGAAACGCGACTGACTTATTCCGTTTGCGGAGCCAGCTTTTAACCCCTGTGCGCGGGCCATCGTAGTTCTGCATGCTTCGCAGTTAACATTTCGACACAGCGGGGTCATCACTCTCGCAAAAGAAAGTGCAAAAGAAAATAGAAAGCAGCGCGAGCTACATACCGCCGCCCTTTGCTTCCAGTACGTAGCATCGGCAGGGGGAAGCCTTGAGAAACGCGACTGACTTATTCCGTTTGCGGAGCCAGCTTTTAACCCCTGGGCGCGGGCCATCGTGGTTCTGCATGCTTCGCAGTTAACATTTCGACACGGCGGGGTCATCACTCTCGCAAAAGAAAGTGCAAAAGAAAATAGAAAGCAGCGCGAGCTACATACCGCCGCCCTTTGCTTCCAGTACGTAGCATCGGCAGGGGGAAGCCTCGAGAAACGCGACTGACTTATTCCGTTTGCGGAGCCAGCTTTTAACCCCTGGGCGCGGGCCATCGTGGTTCTGCATGCTTCGCAGTTAACATTTCGACACGGCGGGGTCATCACTCTCGCAAAAGAAAGTGCAAAAGAAAATAGAAAGCAGCGCGAGCTACATACCGCCGCCCTTTGCTTCCAGTACGTAGCATCGACAGGGGGAAGCATTGAGAAACGCGACTGACTTATTCCGTTTGCGGAGCCAGCTTTTAACACCTGTGCGCGGGCCATCGTGGTTCTGCATGCTTCGCAGTTAACATTTCGACACGGCGGGGTCATCTCTCTTGCAAAAGAAAGTGCAAAAGAAAATAAAAAGCAGCGCGAGCTACATACCGCCGCCCTTTGCTTCCAGTACGTAGCATCGGCAGGGGGAAGCCTTGAGAAACGCGGCTGACTTATTCCGTTTGCGGACGCAGCTTTTAACCCCTGTGCGCGGGCCATCGTGGTTCTGCATGCTTCGCAGTTAACATTTCGACACGGCGGGGTCATCACTCTCGCAAAAGAAAGTGCAAAAGAAAATAGAAAGCAGCGCGAGCTACATACCGCCGCCCTTTGCTTCCAGTACGTAGCATCGGCAGGGGGAAGCCTTGAGAAACGCGACTGACTTATTCCATTTGCGGAGCCAGCTTTTAACCCCTGGGCGCGGGCCATCGTGGTTCTGCATGCTTCGCAGTTAACATTTCGACACGGCGGGGTCATCACTCTCGCAATAGAAAGTGCAAAAGAAAATAGAAAGCAGCGCGAGCTACATACCGTCGCCCTTTGCTTCCAGTACGTAGCATCGGCAGGGGAAAGCCTTGAGAAACGCGACTGACTTATTCCCTTTGCGGAGCTAGCTTTTAACCCCTGTGCGCGGGCCATCGTGGTGCTGCATGCTTCGCAGTTAACATTTCGACACGGCGGGGTCATCACTCTCGCAAAAGAAAGTGCAAAAGAAAATAGAAAGAAGCGCGAGCTACATACCGCCGCCCTTTGCTTCCAGTACGTAGCATCGGAAGGGGGAAGCCTTGAGAAACGCGACTGACTTATTCCGTTTGCGGAGCCAGCTTTTAACCCCTGTGCGCGGGCCATCGTGGTTCTGCATGCTTCGCAGTTAACATTTCGACACGGCGGGGTCATCACTCGCGCAAAAGAAAGTGCAAAAGAAAATAGAAAGCAGCGCGAGCTACATACCGCCGCCCTTTGCTTCCAGTACGTAGCATCGGCAGGGGGAAGCCTCGAGAAACGCGACTGACTTATTCCGTTTGCGGAGCCAGCTTTTAACCCCTGTGCGCGGGCCATCGTGGTTCTGCATGCTTCGCAGTTAACATTTCGACACGGCGGGGTCATCATCACTCTCGCAAAAGAAAGTGCAAAAGAAAATAGAAAGCAGCGCGAGCTACATACCGCCGACCTTTGCTTCTAGTACGTAGCATCGGCAGGGGGACGCCTCGAGAAACGCGACTGACTTATTCCGTTTGCGGAGCCAGCTTTTAACCCCTGTGCGCGGGCCATCGTGGTTCTGCATGCTTCGCAGTTAACATTTCGACACAGCGGGGTCATCACTCTCGCAAAAGAAAGTGCAAAAGAAAATAGAAAGCAGCGCGAGCTACATACCGCCGCCCTTTGCTTCCAGTACGTAGCATCGGCAGGGGGAAGCCTCGAGAAACGCGACTGACTTATTCCGTTTGCGGAGCCAGCTTTTAACCCCTGTGCGCGGGCCATCGTGGTTCTGCATGCTTCGCAGTTAACATTTCGACACGGCGGGGTCATCACTCTCGCAAAAGAAAGTGCAAAAAAAAATAGAAAGCAGCGCGAGCTACATACCGCCGCCCTTTGCTTCCAGTACGTAGCATCGGCAGGGGGAAGCCTCGAGAAACGCGACTGACTTATTCCGTTTGCGGAGCCAGCTTTTAACCCCTGTGCGCGGGCCATCGTGGTTCTGCATGCTTCGCAGTTACCATTTCGACACGGTGGGGCCATCACTCTCGCAAAAGAAAGTGCAAAAGAAAATAGAAAGCAGCGCGAGCTTCATACCGCCGCCCTTTGCTTCCAGTACGTAGCATCGGCAGGGGGAAGCCTCGAGAAACGCGACTGACTTATTCCGTTTGCGGAGCCAGCTTTTAACCCCTGTTCGCGGGCCATCGTGGTTCTGCATGCTTCGCAGTTAACATTTCGACACGGCCGGGTCATCGCTCTCGCAAAAGAAAGTGCAAAAGAAAACAGAAAGCAGCGCGAGCTACATACCGCCGCCATTTGCTTCCAGTACGCAGCATCGGCAGGGGGAAGCCTCGAGAAACGCGACTGAATTATTCCGTTTGCGGAGCCAGCTTTTAACCCCTGTGCGCGGGCCATCGTGGTTCTGCATGCTTCGCAGTTAACATTTCGACACGGCGGGGTCATCACTCGCGCAAAAGAAAGTGCAAAAGAAAATAGAAAGCATCGCGAGCTACATACCGCCGCCGTTTGCTTCCAGTACGTAGCATCGGCAGGGGGAAGCCTCGAGAAACGCGACTGACTTATTCCGTTTGCGGAGCCAGCTTTTAACCCCTGTGCGCGGGCCATCGTGGTTCTGCATGCTTCGCAGTTAACATTTCGACACGGCGGGGTCATCACTCTCGCAAAAGAAAGTGCAAAAGAAAATAGAAAGCAGCGCGAGCTACATACCGCCAACCTTTGCTTCCAGTACGTAGCATCGGCAGGGGGAAGCCTCGAGAAACGCGACTGACTTATTCCGTTTGCGGAGCCAGCTTTTAACCCCTGTGCGCGGGCCATCGTGGTTCTGCATGCTTCGCAGTTAACATTTCGACACGGCGGAGTCATCACTCTCGCAAAAGAAAGTGCAAAAGAAAATAGAAACAGCGCGAGCTACATACCGCCGCCCTTTGCTTCCAGTACGTAGCATCGGCAGGGGGAAGCCTTGAGAAACGCGACTGACTTATTCCGTTTGCGGAACCAGCTTTTAACCCCTGGGCGCGGTCCATCGTGGTTCTGCATGCTTCGCAGTTAACATTTCGACACGGCGGGGTCATCACTCTCGCAAAAGAAAGTGCAAAAGAAAATAGAAAGCAGCGCGAGCTACATACCACCGCCCTTTGCTTCCAGTACGTAGCATCGACAGGGGGAAGCATTGAGAAACGCGACTGACTTATTCCGTTTGCGGAGCCAGCTTTTAACACCTGTGCGCGGGCCATCGTGGTTTTGCATGCTTCGCAGTTAACATTTCGACACGGCGGGGTCATCTCTCTTGCAAAAGAAAGTGCAAAAGAAAATAAAAAGCAGCGCGAGCTACATACCGCCGCCCTTTGCTTCCAGTACGTAGCATCGGCAGGGGGAAGCCTTGAGAAACGCGGCTGACTTATTCCGTTTGCGGAGGCAGCTTTTAACCCCTGTGCGCGGGCCATCGTTGTTCTGCATGCTTCGCAGTTAACATTTCGACACGGCGGGGTCATCACGCTCGCAAAAGAAAGTGCAAAAGAAAATAGTAAGCAGCGCGAGCTACATACCGCCGCCCTTTGCTTCCAGTACGTAGCATCGGCAGGGGGGAAGCCTCGAGAAACGCGACTGACTTATTCCGTTTGCGGAGCCAGCTTTTAACCCCTGTGCGCGGGCCATCATGGTTCTGCATGCTTCGCAGTTAACATTTCGACACGGCGGGGTCATCACTCTCACAAAAGAAAGTGCAAAAGAAAATAGAAAGCAGCGCGAGCTACATACCGCCGCCCTTTGCTTCCAGTACGTAGCATCGGCAGGGGGAAGCCTTGAGAAACGCGGCTGACTTATTACGTTTGCGGAGGCAGCTTTTAACCCCTGTGCGCGGGCCATCGTGGTTCTGCATGCTTCGCAGTTAACATTTCGACACGGCGGGGTCATCACTCTCGCAAAAGAAAGTGCAAAAGAAAATAGAAAGCAGCGCGAGCTACATACCGCCGCCCTTTGCTTCCAGTACGTAGCATCGGCAGGGGGAAGCCTTGAGAAACGCGACTGACTTATTCCATTTGCGGAGCCAGCTTTTAACCCCTGGGCGCGGGCCATCGTGGTTCTGCATGCTTCGCAGTTAACATTTCGACACGGCGGGGTCATCACTCTCGCAAAAGAAAGTGCAAAAGAAAATAGAAAGCAGCGCGAGCTACATACCGCCAACCTTTGCTTCCAGTACGTAGCATCGGCAGGGGGAAGCCTCGAGAAACGCGACTGACTTATTCCGTTTGCGGAGCCAGCTTTTAACCCCTGTGCGCGGGCCATCGTGGTTCTGCATGCTTCGCAGTTAACATTTCGACACGGCGGGGTCATCACTCTCGCAAAAGAAAGTGCAAAAGAAAATAAAAAGCAGCGCGAGCTACATACCGCCGCCCTTTGCTTCCAGTACGTAGCATCGGCAGGCGGAAGCCTTGAGAAACGCGGCTGACTTATTCCGTTTGCGGAGGCAGCTTTTAACCCCTGTGCGCGGGCCATCGTGGTTCTGCATGCTTCGCAGTTAACATTTCGACACGGCGGGGTCATCACTCTCGCAAAAGAAAGTGCAAAAGAAAATAGAAAGCAGCGCGAGCTACATACCGCCAACCTTTGCTTCCAGTACGTAGCATCGGCAGGGGGAAGCCTCGAGAAACGCGACTGACTTATTCCGTTTGCGGAGCCAGCTTTTAACCCCTGTGCGCGGGCCATCGTGGTTCTGCATGCTTCGCAGTTAACATTTCGACACGGCGGAGTCATCAATCTCGCAAAAGAAAGTGCAAAAGAAAATAGAAAGCAGCGCGAGCTACATACCGCCGACCTTTGCTTCCAGTACGTAGCATCGGCAGGGGGAAGCCTCGAGAAACGCGACTGACTTATTCCGTTTGCGGAGCCAGCTTTTAACCCCTGTGCGCGGGCCATCGTAGTTCTGCATGCTTCGCAGTTAACATTTCGACACAGCGGGGTCATCACTCTCGCAAAAGAAAGTGCAAAAGAAAATAGAAAGCAGCGCGAGCTACATACCGCCGCCCTTTGCTTCCAGTACGTAGCATCGGCAGGGGGAAGCCTTGAGAAACGCGACTGACTTATTCCGTTTGCGGAGCCAGCTTTTAACCCCTGGGCGCGGGCCATCGTGGTTCTGCATGCTTCGCAGTTAACATTTCGACACGGCGGGGTCATCACTCTCGCAAAAGAAAGTGCAAAAGAAAATAGAAAGCACCGCGAGCTACATACCGCCGCCCTTTGCTTCCAGTACGTAGCATCGACAGGGGGAAGCATTGAGAAACGCGACTGACTTATTCCGTTTGCGGAGCCAGCTTTTAACACCTGTGCGCGGGCCATCGTGGTTCTGCATGCTTCGCAGTTAACATTTCGACACGGCGGGGTCATCTCTCTTGCAAAAGAAAGTGCAAAAGAAAATAAAAAGCAGCGCGAGCTACATACCGCCGCCTTTTGCTTCAAGTACGTAGCATCTGCATGGGGAAGCCTTGAGAAACGCGGCTGACTTATTCCGTTTGCGGACGCAGCTTTTAACCCCTGTGCGCGGGCCATCGTGGTTCTGCATGCTTCGCAGTTAACATTTCGACACGGCGGGGTCATCACTCTCGCAAAAGAAAGTGCAAAAGAAAATAGAAAGCAGCGCGAGCTACATACCGCCGCCCTTTGCTTCCAGTACGTAGCATCGGCAGGGGGAAGCCTTGAGAAACGCGACTGACTTATTCCATTTGCGGAGCCAGCTTTTAACCCCTGGGCGCGGGCCATCGTGGTTCTGCATGCTTCGCAGTTAACATTTCGACACGGCGGGGTCATCACTCTCGCAAAAGAAAGTGCAAAAGAAAATAGAAAGCAGCGCGAGCTACATACCGTCGCCCTTTGCTTCCAGTACGTAGCATCGGCAGGGGAAAGCCTTGAGAAACGCGACTGACTTATTCCGTTTGCGGAGCTAGCTTTTAACCCCTGTGCGCGGGCCATCGTGGTGCTGCATGCTTCGCAGTTAACATTTCGACACGGCGGGGTCATCACTCTCGCAAAAGAAAGTGCAAAAGAAAATAGAAAGAAGCGCGAGCTACATACCGCCGCCCTTTGCTTCCAGTACGTAGCATCGGAAGGGGGAAGCCTTGAGAAACGCGACTGACTTATTCCGTTTGCGGAGCCAGCTTTTAACCCCTGTGCGCGGGCCATCGTGGTTCTGCATGCTTCGCAGTTAACATTTCGACACGGCGGGGTCATCACTCTCGCAAAAGAAAGTGCAAAAGAAAATAGAAAGCAGCGCGAGCTACATACCGCCGACCTTTGCTTCTAGTACGTAGCATCGGCAGGGGGAAGCCTCGAGAAACGCGACTGACTTATTCCGTTTGCGGAGCCAGCTTTTAACCCCTGTGCGCGGGCCATCGTGGTTCTGCATGCTTCGCAGTTAACATTTCGACACAGCGGGGTCATCACTCTCGCAAAAGAAAGTGCAAAAGAAAATAGAAAGCAGCGCGAGCTACATACCGCCGCCCTTTGCTTCCAGTACGTAGCATCGGCAGGGGGAAGCCTCGAGAAACGCGACTGACTTATTCCGTTTGCGGAGCCAGCTTTTAACCCCTGTGCGCGGGCCATCGTGGTTCTGCATGCTTCGCAGTTAACATTTCGACACGGCGGGGTCATCACTCTCGCAAAAGAAAGTGCAAAAAAAAATAGAAAGCAGCGCGAGCTACATACCGCCGCCCTTTGCTTCCAGTACGTAGCATCGGCAGGGGGAAGCCTCGAGAAACGCGACTGACTTATTCCGTTTGCGGAGCCAGCTTTTAACCCCTGTGCGCGGGCCATCGTGGTTCTGCATGCTTCGCAGTTACCATTTCGACACGGTGGGGTCATCACTCTCGCAAAAGAAAGTGCAAAAGAAAATAGAAAGCAGCGCGAGCTTCATACCGCCGCCCTTTGCTTCCAGTACGTAGCATCGGCAGGGGGAAGCCTCGAGAAACGCGACTGACTTATTCCGTTTGCGGAGCCAGCTTTTAACCCCTGTTCGCGGGCCATCGTGGTTCTGCATGCTTCGCAGTTAACATTTCGACACGGCCGGGTCATCGCTCTCGCAAAAGAAAGTGCAAAAGAAAATAGAAAGCAGCGCGAGCTACATACCGCCGCCATTTGCTTCCAGTACGCAGCATCGGCAGGGGGAAGCCTCGAGAAACGCGACTGAATTATTCCGTTTGCGGAGCCAGCTTTTAACCCCTGTGCGCGGGCCATCGTGGTTCTGCATGCTTCGCAGTTAACATTTCGACACGGCGGGGTCATCACTCGCGCAAAAGAAAGTGCAAAAGAAAATAGAAAGCATCGCGAGCTACATACCGCCGCCCTTTGCTTCCAGTACGTAGCATCGGCAGGGGGAAGCCTCGAGAAACGCGACTGACTTATTCCGTTTGCGGAGCCAGCTTTTAACCCCTGTGCGCGGGCCATCGTGGTTCTGCATGCTTCGCAGTTAACATTTCGACACGGCGGGGTCATCACTCTCGCAAAAGAAAGTGCAAAAGAAAATAGAAAGCAGCGCGAGCTACATACCGCCAACCTTTGCTTCCAGTACGTAGCATCGGCAGGGGGAAGCCTCGAGAAACGCGACTGACTTATTCCGTTTGCGGAGCCAGCTTTTAACCCCTGTGCGCGGGCCATCGTGGTTCTGCATGCTTCGCAGTTAACATTTCGACACGGCGGAGTCATCACTCTCGCAAAAGAACGTGCAAAAGAAAATAGAAACAGCGCGAGCTACATACCGCCGCCCTTTGCTTCCAGTACGTAGCATCGGCAGGGGGAAGCCTTGAGAAACGCGACTGACTTATTCCGTTTGCGGAACCAGCTTTTAACCCCTGGGCGCGGTCCATCGTGGTTCTGCATGCTTCGCAGTTAACATTTCGACACGGCGGGGTCATCACTCTCGCAAAAGAAAGTGCAAAAGAAAATAGAAAGCAGCGCGAGCTACATACCACCGCCCTTTGCTTCCAGTACGTAGCATCGACAGGGGGAAGCATTGAGAAACGCGACTGACTTATTCCGTTTGCGGAGCCAGCTTTTAACACCTGTGCGCGGGCCATCGTGGTTCTGCATGCTTCGCAGTTAACATTTCGACACGGCGGGGTCATCTCTCTTGCAAAAGAACGTGCAAAAGAAAATAAAAAGCAGCGCGAGCTACATACCGCCGCCCTTTGCTTCCAGTACGTAGCATCGGCAGGGGGAAGCCTTGAGAAACGCGGCTGACTTATTCCGTTTGCGGAGGCAGCTTTTAACCCCTGTGCGCGGGCCATCGTTGTTCTGCATGCTTCGCAGTTAACATTTCGACACGGCGGGGTCATCACGCTCGCAAAAGAAAGTGCAAAAGAAAATAAAAAGCAGCGCGAGCTACATACCGCCGCCCTTTGCTTCCAGTACGTAGCATCGGCAGGGGGGAAGCCTCGAGAAACGCGACTGACTTATTCCGTTTGCGGAGCCAGCTTTTAACCCCTGTGCGCGGGCCATCGTGGTTCTGCATGCTTCGCAGTTAACATTTCGACACGGCGGGGTCATCACTCTCACAAAAGAAAGTGCAAAAGAAAATAGAAAGCAGCGCGAGCTACATACCGCCGCCCTTTGCTTCCAGTACGTAGCATCGGCAGGGGGAAGCCTTGAGAAACGCGGCTGACTTATTACGTTTGCGGAGGCAGCTTTTAACCCCTGTGCGCGGGCCATCGTGGTTCTGCATGCTTCGCAGTTAACATTTCGACACGGCGGGGTCATCACTCTCGCAAAAGAAAGTGCAAAAGAAAATAGAAAGCAGCGCGAGCTACATACCGCCGCCCTTTGCTTCCAGTACGTAGCATCGGCAGGGGGAAGCCTTGAGAAACGCGACTGACTTATTCCATTTGCGGAGCCAGCTTTTAACCCCTGGGCGCGGGCCATCGTGGTTCTGCATGCTTCGCAGTTAACATTTCGACACGGCGGGGTCATCACTCTCGCAAAAGAAAGTGCAAAAGAAAATAGAAAGCAGCGCGAGCTACATACCGCCAACCTTTGCTTCCAGTACGTAGCATCGGCAGGGGGAAGCCTCGAGAAACGCGACTGACTTATTCCGTTTGCGGAGCCAGCTTTTAACCCCTGTGCGCGGGCCATCGTGGTTCTGCATGCTTCGCAGTTAACATTTCGACACGGCGGGGTCATCACTCTCGCAAAAGAAAGTGCAAAAGAAAATAAAAAGCAGCGCGAGCTACATACCGCCGCCCTTTGCTTCCAGTACGTAGCATCGGCAGGCGGAAGCCTTGAGAAACGCGGCTGACTTATTCCGTTTGCGGAGGCAGCTTTTAACCCCTGTGCGCGGGCCATCGTGGTTCTGCATGCTTCGCAGTTAACATTTCGACACGGCGGGGTCATCACTCTCGCAAAAGAAAGTGCAAAAGAAAATAGAAAGCAGCGCGAGCTACATACCGCCGCCCTTTGCTTCCAGTACGTAGCATCGGCAGGGGGAAGCCTTGAGAAACGCGACTGACTTATTCCATTTGCGGAGCCAGCTTTTAACCCCTGGGCGCGGGCCATCGTGGTTCTGCATGCTTCGCAGTTAACATTTCGACACGGCGGGGTCATCACTCTCGCAAAAGAAAGTGCAAAAGAAAATAGAAAGCAGCGCGAGCTACATACCGTCGCCCTTTGCTTCCAGTACGTAGCATCGGCAGGGGAAAGCCTTGAGAAACGCGACTGACTTATTCCGTTTGCGGAGCTAGCTTTTAACCCCTGTGCGCGGGCCATCGTGGTGCTGCATGCTTCGCAGTTAACATTTCGACACGGCGGGGTCATCACTCTCGCAAAAGAAAGTGCAAAAGAAAATAGAAAGAAGCGCGAGCTACATACCGCCGCCCTTTGCTTCCAGTACGTAGCATCGGAAGGGGGAAGCCTTGAGAAACGCGACTGACTTATTCCGTTTGCGGAGCCAGCTTTTAACCCCTGTGCGCGGGCCATCGTGGTTCTGCATGCTTCGCAGTTAACATTTCGACACGGCGGGGTCATCACTCGCGCAAAAGAAAGTGCAAAAGAAAATAGAAAGCAGCGCGAGCTACATACCGCCGCCCTTTGCTTCCAGTACGTAGCATCGGCAGGGGGAAGCCTCGAGAAACGCGACTGACTTATTCCGTTTGCGGAGCCAGCTTTTAACCCCTGCGCGGGCCATCGTGGTTCTGCATGCTTCGCAGTTAACATTTCGACACGGCGGGGTCATCACTCTCGCAAAAGAAAGTGCAAAAGAAAATAGAAAGCAGCGCGAGCTACATACCGCCGACCTTTGCTTCTAGTACGTAGCATCGGCAGGGGGAAGCCTCGAGAAACGCGACTGACTTATTCCGTTTGCGGAGCCAGCTTTTAACCCCTGTGCGCGGGCCATCGTGGTTCTGCATGCTTCGCAGTTAACATTTCGACACGGCGGGGTCATCACTCTCGCAAAAGAAAGTGCAAAAGAAAATAGAAAGCAGCGCGAGCTACATACCGCCGACCTTTGCTTCTAGCACGTAGCATCGGCAGGGGGAAGCCTCGAGAAACGCGACTGACTTATTCCGTTTGCGGAGCCAGCTTTTAACCCCTGTGCGCGGGCCATCGTGGTTCTGCATGCTTCGCAGTTAACATTTCGACACAGCGGGGTCATCACTCTCGCAAAAGAAAGTGCAAAAGAAAATAGAAAGCAGCGCGAGCTACATACCGCCGCCCTTTGCTTCCAGTACGTAGCATCGGCAGGGGGAAGCCTCGAGAAACGCGACTGACTTATTCCGTTTGCGGAGCCAGCTTTTAACCCCTGTGCGCGGGCCATCGTGGTTCTGCATGCTTCGCAGTTAACATTTCGACACGGCGGGGTCATCGCTCTCGCAAAAGAAAGTGCAAAAGAAAATAGAAAGCAGCGCGAGCTACATACCGCCGCCATTTGCTTCCAGTACGTAGCATCGGCAGGGGGAAGCCTCGAGAAACGCGACTGACTTATTCCGTTTGCGGAGCCAGCTTTTAACCCCTGTGCGCGGGCCATCGTGGTTCTGCATGCTTCGCAGTTAACATTTCGACACGGCGGGGTCATCACTCGCGCAAAAGAAAGTGCAAAAGAAAATAGAAAGCAGCGCGAGCTACATACCGCCGCCCTTTGCTTCCAGTACGTAGCATCGGCAGGGGGAAGCCTCGAGAAACGCGACTGACTTATTCCGTTTGCGGAGCCAGCTTTTAACCCCTGTGCGCGGGCCATCGTGGTTCTGCATGCTTCGCAGTTAACATTTCGACACGGCGGGGTCATCACTCTCGCAAAAGAAAGTGCAAAAGAAAATAGAAAGCAGCGCGAGCTACATACCGCCGCCCTTTGCTTCCAGTACGTAGCATCGGCAGGGGGAAGCCTTGAGAAACGCGACTGACTTATTCCGTTTGCGGAGCCAGCTTTTAACCCCTGGGCGCGGGCCAACGTGGTTCTGCATGCTTCGCAGTTAACATTTCAACACGGCGGGGTCATCACTCTCGCAAAAGAAAGTGCAAAAGAAAATAGAAAGCAGCGCGAGCTACATACCGCCGCCCTTTGCTTCCAGTACGTAGCATCGACAGGGGGAAGCATTGAGAAACGCGACTGACTTATTCCGTTTGCGGAGCCAGCTTTTAACACCTGTGCGCGGGCCATCGTGGTTCTGCATGCTTCGCAGTTAACATTTCGACACGGCGGGGTCATCTCTCTTGCAAAAGAAAGTGCAAAAGAAAATAAAAAGCAGCGCGAGCTACATACCGCCGCCCTTTGCTTCCAGTACGTAGCATCGGCAGGGGGACGCCTTGAGAAACGCGGCTGACTTATTCCGTTTGCGGAGGCAGCTTTTAACCCCTGTGCGCGAGCCATCGTTGTTCTGCATGCTTCGCAGTTAACATTTCGACACGGCGGGGTCATCACTCTCGCAAAAGAAAGTGCAAAAGAAAATAGAAAGCAGCGCGAGCTACATACCGCCGCCCTTTGCTTCCAGTACGTAGCATCGGCAGGGGGAAGCCTCGAGAAACGCGACTGACTTATTCCGTTTGCGGAGCCAGCTTTTAACCCCTGTGCGCGGGCCATCGTGGTTCTGCATGCTTCGCAGTTAACATTTCGACACAGCGGGGTCATCACTCTCGCAAAAGAAAGTGCAAAAGAAAATAGAAAGAAGCGCGAACTACATACCGCCACCCTTTGCTTCCAGTACGTAGCATCGGCAGGGGGAAGCCTTGAGAAACGCGACTGACTTATTCCGTTTGCGGAGCCAGCTTTTAACCCCTGTGCGCGGGCCATCGTGGTTCTGCATGCTTCGCAGTTAACATTTCGACACGGCGGAGTCATCACTCTCGCAAAAGAAAGTGCAAAAGAAAATAGAAACAGCGCGAGCTACATACCGCCGCCCTTTGCTTCCAGTACGTAGCATCGGCAGGGGGACGCCTTGAGAAACGCGGCTGACTTATTCCGTTTGCGGAGGCAGCTTTTAACCCCTGTGCGCGGGCCATCGTTGTTCTGCATGCTTCGCAGTTAACATTTCGACACGGCGGGGTCATCACTCTCGCAAAAGAAAGTGCAAAAGAAAATAGAAAGCAGCGCGAGCTACATACCACCGCCCTTTGCTTCCAGTACGTAGCATCGACAGGGGGAAGCATTGAGAAACGCGACTGACTTATTCCGTTTGCGGAGCCAGCTTTTAACACCTGTGCGCGGGCCATCGTGGTTCTGCATGCTTCGCAGTTAACATTTCGACACGGCGGGGTCATCTCTCTTGCAAAAGAAAGTGCAAAAGAAAATAAAAAGCAGCGCGAGCTACATACCGCCGCCCTTTGCTTCCAGTACGTAGCATCGGCAGGGGGAAGCCTTGAGAAACGCGGCTGACTTATTCCGTTTGCGGAGGCAGCTTTTAACCCCTGTGCGCGGGCCATCGTTGTTCTGCATGCTTCGCAGTTAACATTTCGACACGGCGGGGTCATCACGCTCGCAAAAGAAAGTGCAAAAGAAAATAGTAAGCAGCGCGAGCTACATACCGCCGCCCTTTGCTTCCAGTACGTAGCATCGGCAGGGGGGAAGCCTCGAGAAACGCGACTGACTTATTCCGTTTGCGGAGCCAGCTTTTAACCCCTGTGCGCGGGCCATCGTGGTTCTGCATGCTTCGCAGTTAACATTTCGACACGGCGGGGTCATCACTCTCACAAAAGAAAGTGCAAAAGAAAATAGAAAGCAGCGCGAGCTACATACCGCCGCCCTTTGCTTCCAGTACGTAGCATCGGCAGGGGGAAGCCTTGAGAAACGCGGCTGACTTATTACGTTTGCGGAGGCAGCTTTTAACCCCTGTGCGCGGGCCATCGTGGTTCTGCATGCTTCGCAGTTAACATTTCGACACGGCGGGGTCATCACTCTCGCAAAAGAAAGTGCAAAAGAAAATAGAAAGCAGCGCGAGCTACATACCGCCGCCCTTTGCTTCCAGTACGTAGCATCGGCAGGGGGAAGCCTTGAGAAACGCGACTGACTTATTCCATTTGCGGAGCCAGCTTTTAACCCCTGGGCGCGGGCCATCGTGGTTCTGCATGCTTCGCAGTTAACATTTCGACACGGCGGGGTCATCACTCTCGCAAAAGAAAGTGCAAAAGAAAATAGAAAGCAGCGCGAGCTACATACCGCCAACCTTTGCTTCCAGTACGTAGCATCGGCAGGGGGAAGCCTCGAGAAACGCGACTGACTTATTCCGTTTGCGGAGCCAGCTTTTAACCCCTGTGCGCGGGCCATCGTGGTTCTGCATGCTTCGCAGTTAACATTTCGACACGGCGGGGTCATCACTCTCGCAAAAGAAAGTGCAAAAGAAAATAAAAAGCAGCGCGAGCTACATACCGCCGCCCTTTGCTTCCAGTACGTAGCATCGGCAGGCGGAAGCCTTGAGAAACGCGGCTGACTTATTCCGTTTGCGGAGGCAGCTTTTAACCCCTGTGCGCGGGCCATCGTGGTTCTGCATGCTTCGCAGTTAACATTTCGACACGGCGGGGTCATCACTCTCGCAAAAGAAAGTGCAAAAGAAAATAGAAAGCAGCGCGAGCTACATACCGCCAACCTTTGCTTCCAGTACGTAGCATCGGCAGGGGGAAGCCTCGAGAAACGCGACTGACTTATTCCGTTTGCGGAGCCAGCTTTTAACCCCTGTGCGCGGGCCATCGTGGTTCTGCATGCTTCGCAGTTAACATTTCGACACGGCGGAGTCATCAATCTCGCAAAAGAAAGTGCAAAAGAAAATAGAAAGCAGCGCGAGCTACATACCGCCGACCTTTGCTTCCAGTACGTAGCATCGGCAGGGGGAAGCCTCGAGAAACGCGACTGACTTATTCCGTTTGCGGAGCCAGCTTTTAACCCCTGTGCGCGGGCCATCGTAGTTCTGCATGCTTCGCAGTTAACATTTCGACACAGCGGGGTCATCACTCTCGCAAAAGAAAGTGCAAAAGAAAATAGAAAGCAGCGCGAGCTACATACCGCCGCCCTTTGCTTCCAGTACGTAGCATCGGCAGGGGGAAGCCTTGAGAAACGCGACTGACTTATTCCGTTTGCGGAGCCAGCTTTTAACCCCTGGGCGCGGGCCATCGTGGTTCTGCATGCTTCGCAGTTAACATTTCGACACGGCGGGGTCATCACTCTCGCAAAAGAAAGTGCAAAAGAAAATAGAAAGCAGCGCGAGCTACATACCGCCGCCCTTTGCTTCCAGTACGTAGCATCGACGGGGGAAGCATTGAGAAACGCGACTGACTTATTCCGTTTGCGGAGCCAGCTTTTAACACCTGTGCGCGGGCCATCGTGGTTCTGCATGCTTCGCAGTTAACATTTCGACACGGCGGGGTCATCTCTCTTGCAAAAGAAAGTGCAAAAGAAAATAAAAAGCAGCGCGAGCTACATACCGCCGCCTTTTGCTTCAAGTACGTAGCATCTGCATGGGGAAGCCTTGAGAAACGCGGCTGACTTATTCCGTTTGCGGACGCAGCTTTTAACCCCTGTGCGCGGGCCATCGTGGTTCTGCATGCTTCGCAGTTAACATTTCGACACGGCGGGGTCATCACTCTCGCAAAAGAAAGTGCAAAAGAAAATAGAAAGCAGCGCGAGCTACATACCGCCGCCCTTTGCTTCCAGTACGTAGCATCGGCAGGGGGAAGCCTTGAGAAACGCGACTGACTTATTCCATTTGCGGAGCCAGCTTTTAACCCCTGGGCGCGGGCCATCGTGGTTCTGCATGCTTCGCAGTTAACATTTCGACACGGCGGGGTCATCACTCTCGCAAAAGAAAGTGCAAAAGAAAATAGAAAGCAGCGCGAGCTACATACCGTCGCCCTTTGCTTCCAGTACGTAGCATCGGCAGGGGAAAGCCTTGAGAAACGCGACTGACTTATTCCGTTTGCGGAGCTAGCTTTTAACCCCTGTGCGCGGGCCATCGTGGTGCTGCATGCTTCGCAGTTAACATTTCGACACGGCGGGGTCATCACTCTCGCAAAAGAAAGTGCAAAAGAAAATAGAAAGCAGCGCGAGCTACATACCGTCGCCCTTTGCTTCCAGTACGTAGCATCGGCAGGGGAAAGCCTTGAGAAACGCGACTGACTTATTCCGTTTGCGGAGCTAGCTTTTAACCCCTGTGCGCGGGCCATCGTGGTGCTGCATGCTTCGCAGTTAACATTTCGACACGGCGGGGTCATCACTCTCGCAAAAGAAAGTGCAAAAGAAAATAGAAAGCAGCGCGAGCTACATACCGCCGACCTTTGCTTCTAGTACGTAGCATCGGCAGGGGGAAGCCTCGAGAAACGCGACTGACTTATTCCGTTTGCGGAGCCAGCTTTTAACCCCTGTGCGCGGGCCATCGTGGTTCTGCATGCTTCGCAGTTAACATTTCGACACAGCGGGGTCATCACTCTCGCAAAAGAAAGTGCAAAAGAAAATAGAAAGCAGCGCGAGCTACATACCGCCGCCCTTTGCTTCCAGTACGTAGCATCGGCAGGGGGAAGCCTCGAGAAACGCGACTGACTTATTCCGTTTGCGGAGCCAGCTTTTAACCCCTGTGCGCGGGCCATCGTGGTTCTGCATGCTTCGCAGTTAACATTTCGACACGGCGGGGTCATCACTCTCGCAAAAGAAAGTGCAAAAAAAAATAGAAAGCAGCGCGAGCTACATACCGCCGCCCTTTGCTTCCAGTACGTAGCATCGGCAGGGGGAAGCCTCGAGAAACGCGACTGACTTATTCCGTTTGCGGAGCCAGCTTTTAACCCCTGTGCGCGGGCCATCGTGGTTCTGCATGCTTCGCAGTTACCATTTCGGCACGGTGGGGTCATCACTCTCGCAAAAGAAAGTGCAAAAGAAAATAGAAAGCAGCGCGAGCTTCATACCGCCGCCCTTTGCTTCCAGTACGTAGCATCGGCAGGGGGAAGCCTCGAGAAACGCGACTGACTTATTCCGTTTGCGGAGCCAGCTTTTAACCCCTGTTCGCGGGCCATCGTGGTTCTGCATGCTTCGCAGTTAACATTTCGACACGGCCGGGTCATCGCTCTCGCAAAAGAAAGTGCAAAAGAAAATAGAAAGCAGCGCGAGCTACATACCGCCGCCATTTGCTTCCAGTACGCAGCATCGGCAGGGGGAAGCCTCGAGAAACGCGACTGAATTATTCCGTTTGCGGAGCCAGCTTTTAACCCCTGTGCGCGGGCCATCGTGGTTCTGCATGCTTCGCAGTTAACATTTCGACACGGCGGGGTCATCACTCGCGCAAAAGAAAGTGCAAAAGAAAATAGAAAGCATCGCGAGCTACATACCGCCGCCCTTTGCTTCCAGTACGTAGCATCGGCAGGGGGAAGCCTCGAGAAACGCGACTGACTTATTCCGTTTGCGGAGCCAGCTTTTAACCCCTGTGCGCGGGCCATCGTGGTTCTGCATGCTTCGCAGTTAACATTTCGACACGGCGGGGTCATCACTCTCGCAAAAGAAAGTGCAAAAGAAAATAGAAAGCAGCGCGAGCTACATACCGCCAACCTTTGCTTCCAGTACGTAGCATCGGCAGGGGGAAGCCTCGAGAAACGCGACTGACTTATTCCGTTTGCGGAGCCAGCTTTTAACCCCTGTGCGCGGGCCATCGTGGTTCTGCATGCTTCGCAGTTAACATTTCGACACGGCGGAGTCATCACTCTCGCAAAAGAAAGTGCAAAAGAAAATAGAAACAGCGCGAGCTACATACCGCCGCCCTTTGCTTCCAGTACGTAGCATCGGCAGGGGGAAGCCTTGAGAAACGCGACTGACTTATTCCGTTTGCGGAACCAGCTTTTAACCCCTGGGCGCGGTCCATCGTGGTTCTGCATGCTTCGCAGTTAACATTTCGACACGGCGGGGTCATCACTCTCGCAAAAGAAAGTGCAAAAGAAAATAGAAAGCAGCGCGAGCTACATACCACCGCCCTTTGCTTCCAGTACGTAGCATCGACAGGGGGAAGCATTGAGAAACGCGACTGACTTATTCCGTTTGCGGAGCCAGCTTTTAACACCTGTGCGCGGGCCATCGTGGTTCTGCATGCTTCGCAGTTAACATTTCGACACGGCGGGGTCATCTCTCTTGCAAAAGAAAGTGCAAAAGAAAATAAAAAGCAGCGCGAGCTACATACCGCCGCCCTTTGCTTCCAGTACGTAGCATCGGCAGGGGGAAGCCTTGAGAAACGCGGCTGACTTATTCCGTTTGCGGAGGCAGCTTTTAACCCCTGTGCGCGGGCCATCGTTGTTCTGCATGCTTCGCAGTTAACATTTCGACACGGCGGGGTCATCACGCTCGCAAAAGAAAGTGCAAAAGAAAATAGAAAGCAGCGCGAGCTACATACCGCCGCCCTTTGCTTCCAGTACGTAGCATCGGCAGGGGGGAAGCCTCGAGAAACGCGACTGACTTATTCCGTTTGCGGAGCCAGCTTTTAACCCCTGTGCGCGGGCCATCGTGGTTCTGCATGCTTCGCAGTTAACATTTCGACACGGCGGGGTCATCACTCTCACAAAAGAAAGTGCAAAAGAAAATAGAAAGCAGCGCGAGCTACATACCGCCGCCCTTTGCTTCCAGTACGTAGCATCGGCAGGGGGAAGCCTTGAGAAACGCGGCTGACTTATTACGTTTGCGGAGGCAGCTTTTAACCCCTGTGCGCGGGCCATCGTGGTTCTGCATGCTTCGCAGTTAACATTTCGACACGGCGGGGTCATCACTCTCGCAAAAGAAAGTGCAAAAGAAAATAGAAAGCAGCGCGAGCTACATACCGCCGCCCTTTGCTTCCAGTACGTAGCATCGGCAGGGGGAAGCCTTGAGAAACGCGACTGACTTATTCCATTTGCGGAGCCAGCTTTTAACCCCTGGGCGCGGGCCATCGTGGTTCTGCATGCTTCGCAGTTAACATTTCGACACGGCGGGGTCATCACTCTCGCAAAAGAAAGTGCAAAAGAAAATAGAAAGCAGCGCGAGCTACATACCGCCAACCTTTGCTTCCAGTACGTAGCATCGGCAGGGGGAAGCCTCGAGAAACGCGACTGAGTTATTCCGTTTGCGGAGCCAGCTTTTAACCCCTGTGCGCGGGCCATCGTGGTTCTGCATGCTTCGCAGTTAACATTTCGACACGGCGGGGTCATCACTCTCGCAAAAGAAAGTGCAAAAGAAAATAAAAAGCAGCGCGAGCTACATACCGCCGCCCTTTGCTTCCAGTACGTAGCATCGGCAGGCGGAAGCCTTGAGAAACGCGGCTGACTTATTCCGTTTGCGGAGGCAGCTTTTAACCCCTGTGCGCGGGCCATCGTGGTTCTGCATGCTTCGCAGTTAACATTTCGACACGGCGGGGTCATCACTCTCGCAAAAGAAAGTGCAAAAGAAAATAGAAAGCAGCGCGAGCTACATACCGCCGCCCTTTGCTTCCAGTACGTAGCATCGGCAGGGGGAAGCCTTGAGAAACGCGACTGACTTATTCCATTTGCGGAGCCAGCTTTTAACCCCTGGGCGCGGGCCATCGTGGTTCTGCATGCTTCGCAGTTAACATTTCGACACGGCGGGGTCATCACTCTCGCAAAAGAAAGTGCAAAAGAAAATAGAAAGCAGCGCGAGCTACATACCGTCGCCCTTTGCTTCCAGTACGTAGCATCGGCAGGGGAAAGCCTTGAGAAACGCGACTGACTTATTCCGTTTGCGGAGCTAGCTTTTAACCCCTGTGCGCGGGCCATCGTGGTGCTGCATGCTTCGCAGTTAACATTTCGACACGGCGGGGTCATCACTCTCGCAAAAGAAAGTGCAAAAGAAAATAGAAAGAAGCGCGAGCTACATACCGCCGCTCTTTGCTTCCAGTACGTAGCATCGGAAGGGGGAAGCCTTGAGAAACGCGACTGACTTATTCCGTTTGCGGAGCCAGCTTTTAACCCCTGTGCGCGGGATATCGTGGTTCTGCATGCTTCGCAGTTAACATTTCAACACGGCGGGGTCATCACTCGCGCAAAAGAAAGTGCAAAAGAAAATAGAAAGCAGCGCGAGCTACAAACCGCCGCCCTTTGCTTCCAGTACGTAGCATCGGCAGGGGGAAGCCTCAAGAAACGCGACTGACTTATTCCGTTTGCGGAGCCAGCTTTTAACCCCTGTGCGCGAGCCATCGTGGTTCTGCATGCTTCGCAGTTAACATTTCGACACGGCGGGGTCATCACTCGCGCAAAAGAAAGTGCAAAAGAAAATAGAAAGCAGCGCGAGCTACAAACCGCCGCCCTTTGCTTCCAGTACGTAGCATCGGCAGGGGGAAGCCTCGAGAAACGCGACTGACTTATTCCGTTTGCGGAGCCAGCTTTTAACCCCTGTGCGCGAGCCATCGTGGTTCTGCATGCTTCGCAGTTAACATTTCGACACGGCGGGGTCATCACTCTCGCAAAAGAAAGTGCAAAAGAAAATAGAAAGCAGCGCGAGCTACATACCGCCGCCCTTTGCTTCCAGTACGTAGCATCGGCAGGGGGAAGCCTCGAGAAACGCGACTGACTTATTCCGTTTGCGGAGCCAGCTTTTAACCCCTGTGCGCGGGCCATCGTGGTTCTGCATGCTTCGCAGTTAACATTTCGACACGGCGGGGTCATCACTCTCGCAAAAGAAAGTGCAAAAGAAAATAGAAAGCAGCGCGAGCTACATACCGCCGCCCTTTGCTTCCAGTACGTAGCATCGGCAGGGGGAAGCCTCGAGAAACGCAACTGACTTATTTCGTTTGCGGAGCCAGCTTTTAACCCCTGTGCGCGGGCCATCGTGGTTCTGCATGCTTTGCAGTTAACATTTCGACACGGCGGGGTCATCACTCTCGCAAAAGAAAGTGCAAAAGAAAATAGAAAGCAGCGCGAGCTACATACCGCCGCCGTTTGCTTCCAGTACGTAGCATCGGCAGGGGGAAGCCTCGAGAAACGCGACTGACTTATTCCGTTTGCGGAGCCAGCTTTTAACCCCTGTGCGCGGGCCATCGTGGTTCTGCATGCTTCGCAGTTAACATTTCGACACGGCGGGGTCATCACTCTCGCAAAAGAAAGTGCAAAAGAAAATAGAAAGCAGCGCGAGCTACATACCGCCGCCCTTTGCTTCCAGTACGTAGCATCGGCAGGGGGAAGCCTCGAGAAACGCGACTGACTTATTCCGTTTGCAGAGCCAGCTTTTAACCCCTGTGCGCGGGCCATCGTGGTTCTGCATGCTTCGCAGTTAACATTTCGACACGGCGGGGTCATCACTCTCGCAAAAGAAAGTGCAAAAGAAAATAGAAAGCAGCGCGAGCTACATACCGCCGCCCTTTGCTTCCAGTACGTAGCATCGGCAGGGGGAAGCCTCGAGAAACGCGACTGACTTATTCCGTTTGCGGAGCCAGCTTTTAACCCCTGTGCGCGGGCCATCGTGGTTCTGCATGCTTCGCAGTTAACATTTCGACACGGCGGGGTCATCACTCTCGCAAAAGAAAGTGCAAAAGAAAATAGAAAGAAGCGCGAACTACATACCCCCACCCTTTGCTTCCAGTACGTAGCATCGGCAGGGGGAAGCCTTGAGAAACGCGACTGACTTATTCCGTTTGCGGAGCCAGCTTTTAACCCCTGTGCGCGGGCCATCGTGGTTCTGGATGCTTCGCAGTTAACATTTCAACACGGCGGGGTCATCACCCGCGCAAAAGAAAGTGCAAAAGAAAATAGAAAGCAGCGCGAGCTACAAACCGCCGCCCTTTGCTTCCAGTACGTAGCATCGGCAGGGGGAAGCCTCGAGAAACGCGACTGACTTATTCCGTTTGCGGAGCCAGCTTTTAACCCCTGTGCGCGAGCCATCGTGGTTCTGCATGCTTCGCAGTTAACATTTCAACACGGCGGGGTCATCACTCTCGCAAAAGAAAGTGCAAAAGAAAATAGAAAGCAGCGCGAGCTACATACCGCCGCCCTTTGCTTCCAGTACGTAGCATCGGCAGGGGGAAGCCTCGAGAAACGCGACTGACTTATTCCGTTTGCGGAGCCAGCTTTTAACCCCTGTGCGCGGGCCATCGTGGTTCTGCATGCTTCGCAGTTAACATTTCGACACGGCGGGGTCATCACTCTCGCAAAAGAAAGTGCAAAAGAAAATAGAAAGCAGCGCGAGCTACATACCGCCGCCCTTTGCTTCCAGTACGTAGCATCGGCAGGGGGAAGCCTCGAGAAACCCGACTGACTTATTTCGTTTGCGGAGCCAGCTTTTAACCCCTGTGCGCGGGCCATCGTGGTTCTGCATGCTTCGCAGTTAACATTTCGACACGGCGGGGTCATCACTCTCGCAAAAGAAAGTGCAAAAGAAAATAGAAAGCAGCGCGAGCTACATACCGCCGCCCTTTGCTTCCAGTACGTAGCATCGGCAGGGGGAAGCCTCGAGAAACGCGACTGACTTATTTCGTTTGCGGAGCCAGCTTTTAACCCCTGTGCGCGGGCCATCGTGGTTCTGCATGCTTCGCAGTTAACATTTCGACACGGCGGGGTCATCACTCTCGCAAAAGAAAGTGCAAAAGAAAATAGAAAGCAGCGCGAGCTACATACCGCCGCCCTTTGCTTCCAGTACGTAGCATCGGCAGGGGGAAGCCTCGAGAAACGCGACTGACTTATTCCGTTTGCGGAGCCAGCTTTTAACCCCTGTGCGCGGGCCATCTTGGTTCTGCATGCTTCGCAGTTACCATTTCGACACGGTGGGGTCATCACTCTCGCAAAAGAAAGTGCAAAAGAAAATAGAAAGCAGCGCGAGCTTCATACCGCCGCCCTTTGCTTCCAGTACGTAGCATCGGCAGGGGGAAGCCTCGAGAAACGCGACTGACTTATTCCGTTTGCGGAGCCAGCTTTTAACCCCTGTGCGCGGGCCATCGTGGTTCTGCATGCTTCGCAGTTAACATTTCGACACGGCGGGGTCATCGCTCTCGCAAAAGAAAGTGCAAAAGAAAATAGAAAGCAGCGCGAGCTACATACCGCCGCCATTTGCTTCCAGTACGTAGCATCGGCAGGGGGAAGCCTCGAGAAACGCGACTGACTTATTCCGTTTGCGGAGCCAGCTTTTAACCCCTGTGCGCGGGCCATCGTGGTTCTGCATGCTTCGCAATTAACATTTCGACACGGCGGGGTCATCACTCGCGCAAAAGAAAGTGCAAAAGAAAATAGAAAGCAGCGCGAGCTACATACCGCCGCCCTTTGCTTCCAGTACGTAGCATCGGCAGGGGGAAGCCTCGAGAAACGCGACTGACTTATTCCGTTTGCGGAGCCAGCTTTTAACCCCTGTGCGCGGGCCATCGTGGTTCTGCATGCTTCGCAGTTAACATTTCGACACGGCGGGGTCATCACTCTCGCAAAAGAAAGTGCAAAAGAAAATAGAAAGCAGCGCGAGCTACATACCGCCGCCCTTTGCTTCCAGTACGTAGCATCGGCAGGGGGAAGCCTTGAGAAACGCGACTGACTTATTCCGTTTGCGGAGCCAGCTTTTAACCCCTGGGCGCGGGCCAACGTGGTTCTGCATGCTTCGCAGTTAACATTTCAACACGGCGGGGTCATCACTCTCGCAAAAGAAAGTGCAAAAGAAAATAGAAAGCAGCGCGAGCTACATACCGCCGCCCTTTGCTTCCAGTACGTAGCATCGACAGGGGGAAGCATTGAGAAACGCGACTGACTTTTTCCGTTTGCGGAGCCAGCGTTTAACACCTGTGCGCGGGCCATCGTGGTTCTGCATGCTTCGCAGTTAACATTTCGACACGGCGGGGTCATCTCTCTTGCAAAAGAAAGTGCAAAAGAAAATAAAAAGCAGCGCGAGCTACATACCGCCGCCCTTTGCTTCCAGTACGTAGCATCGGCAGGGGGAAGCCTTGAGAAACGCGGCTGACTTATTCCGTTTGCGGAGGCAGCTTTTAACCCCTGTGCGCGGGCCATCGTTGTTCTGCATGGTTCGCAGTTAACATTTCGACACGGCGGGGTCATCACTCTCGCAAAAGAAAGTGCAAAAGAAAATAGAAAGCAGCGCGAGCTACATACCGCCGCCCTTTGCTTCCAGTACGTAGCATCGGCAGGGGGGAAGCCTCGAGAAACGCGACTTACTTATTCCGTTTGCGGAGCCAGCTTTTAACCCCTGTGCGCGGGCCATCGTGGTTCTGCATGCTTCGCAATTAACATTTCGACACGGCGGCGTCATCACCCTCGCAAAAGAAAGTGCAAAAGAAAATAGAAAGCAGCGCGAGCTACATACCGCCGCCCTTTGCTTCCAGTACGTAGCATCGGCAGGGGGAAGCCTTGAGAAACGCGACTGACTTATTCCGTTTGCGGAGCCAGCTTTTAACCCCTGGGCGCGGGCCAACGTGGTTCTGCATGCTTCGCAGTTAACATTTCGACACGGCGGGGTCATCACTCTCGCAAAAGAAAGTGCAAAAGAAAATAGAAAGCAGCGCGAGCTACATACCGCCGCCCTTTGCTTCCAGTACGTAGCATCGACAGGGGGAAGCATTGAGAAACGCGACTGACTTATTCCGTTTGCGGAGCCAGCTTTTAACACCTGTGCGCGGGCCATCGTGGTTCTGCATGCTTCGCAGTTAACATTTCGACACGGCGGGGTCATCTCTCTTGCAAAAGAAAGTGCAAAAGAAAATAAAAAGCAGCGCGAGCTACATACCGCCGCCCTTTGCTTCCAGTACGTAGCATCGGCAGGGGGAAGCCTCGAGAAACGCGACTGACTTATTCCGTTTGCGGAGCCAGCTTTTAACCCCTGTGCGCGGGCCATCGTGGTTCTGCATGCTTCGCAGTTATCATTTCGACACGGCGGGGTCATCACTCTCGCAAAAGAAAGTGCAAAAGAAAATAGAAAGCAGCGCGAGCTACATACCGCCGCCCTTTGCTTCCAGTACGTAGCATCGGCAGGGGGAAGCCTCGAGAAACGCGACTGACTTATTCCGTTTGCGGAGCCAGCTTTTAACCCCTGTGCGCGGGCCATCTTGGTTCTGCATGCTTCGCAGTTAACATTTCGACACGGCGGGGTCATCACTCTCGCAAAAGAAAGTGCAAAAGAAAATAGAAAGAAGCGCGAGCTACAAACCGCCGCCCTTTGCTTCCAGTACGTAGCATCGGCAGGGGGAAGCCTCAAGAAACGCGACTGACTTATTCCGTTTGCGGAGCCAGCTTTTAACCCCTGTGCGCGAGCCATCGTGGTTCTGCATGCTTCGCAGTTAACATTTCGACACGGCGGGGTCATCACTCTCGCAAAAGAAAGTGCAAAAGAAAATAGAAAGCAGCGCGAGCTACATACCGCCGCCCTTTGCTTCCAGTACGTAGCATCGGCAGGGGGAAGCCTCGAGAAACGCGACTGACTTATTCCGTTTGCGGAGCCAGCTTTTAACCCCTGTGCGCGGGCCATCGTGGTTCTGCATGCTTCGCAGTTAACATTTCGACACGGCGGGGTCATCACTCTCGCAAAAGAAAGTGCAAAAGAAAATAGAAAGCAGCGCGAGCTACATACCGCCGCCCTTTGCTTCCAGTACGTAGCATCGGCAGGGGGAAGCCTCGAGAAACGCGACTGACTTATTCCGTTTGCGGAGCCAGCTTTTAACCCCTGTGCGCGGGCCATCGTGGTTCTGCATGCTTCGCAGTTAACATTTCGACACGGCGGGGTCATCACTCTCGCAAAAGAAAGTGCAAAAGAAAATAGAAAGCAGCTCGAGCTACATACCGCCGCCCTTTGCTTCCAGGACGTAGCATCGGCAGGGGGAAGCCTCGAGAAACGCGACTGACTTATTCCGTTTGCGGAGCCAGCTTTTAACCCCTGTGCGCGGGCCATCGTGGTTCTGCATGCTTCGCAGTTAACATTTCGACACGGCGGGGTCATCACTCTCGCAAAAGAAAGTGCAAAAGAAAATAGAAAGCAGCGCGAGCTACATACCGCCGCCCTTTGCTTCCAGTACGTAGCATCGGCAGGGGGAAGCCTCGAGAAACGCGACTGACTTATTCCGTTTGCGGAGCCAGCTTTTAACCCCTGTGCGCGGGCCATCGTGGTTCTGCATGCTTCGCAGTTACCATTTCGACACGGTGGGGTCATCACTCTCGCAAAAGAAAGTGCAAAAGAAAATAGAAAGCAGCGCGAGCTTCATACCGCCGCCCTTTGCTTCCAGTACGTAGCATCGGCAGGGGGAAGCCTCGAGAAACGCGACTGACTTATTCCGTTTGCGGAGCCAGCTTTTAACCCCTGTGCGCGGGCCATCGTGGTTCTGCATGCTTCGCAGTTAACATTTCGACACGGCGGGGTCATCGCTCTCGCAAAAGAAAGTGCAAAAGAAAATAGAAAGCAGCGCGAGCTACATACCGCCGCCATTTGCTTCCAGTACGTAGCATCGGCAGGGGGAAGCCTCGAGAAACGCGACTGACTTATTCCGTTTGCGGAGCCAGCTTTTAACCCCTGTGCGCGGGCCATCGTGGTTCTGCATGCTTCGCAGTTAACTTTTCGACACGGCGGGGTCATCACTCGCGCAAAAGAAAGTGCAAAAGAAAATAGAAAGCAGCGCGAGCTACATACAGCCGCCCTTTGCTTCCAGTACGTAGCATCGGCAGGGGGAAGCCTCGAGAAACGCGACTGACTTATTCCGTTTGCGGAGCCAGCTTTTAACCCCTGTGCGCGGGTCATCGTGGTTCTGCATGCTTCGCAGTTAACATTTCGACACGGCGGGGTCATCACTCTCGCAAAAGAAAGTGCAAAAGAAAATAGAAAGCAGCGCGAGCTACATACCGCCGCCCTTTGCTTCCAGTACGTAGCATCGGCAGGGGGAAGCCTCGAGAAACGCGACTGACTTATTCAGTTTGCGGAGCCAGCTTTTAACCCCTGTGCGCGGGCCATCGTGGTTCTGCATGCTTCGCAGTTAACATTTCGACACGGCGGGGTCATCACTCTCGCAAAAGAAAGTGCAAAAGAAAATAGAAAGCAGCGCGAGCTACATACCGCCGCCCTTTGCTTCCAGTACGTAGCATCGGCAGGGGGAAGCCTTGAGAAACGCGACTGACTTATTCCGTTTGCGGAGCCAGCTTTTAACCCCTGGGCGCGGGCCATCGTGGTTCTGCATGCTTCGCAGTTAACATTTCGACACGGCGGGGTCATCACTCTCGCAAAAGAAAGTGCAAAAGAAAATAGAAAGCAGCGCGAGCTACATACCGCCACCCTTTGCTTCCAGTACGTAGCATCGACAGGGGGAAGCATTGAGAAACGAACTGACTTATTCCGTTTGCGGAGCCAGCTTTTAACACCTGTGCGCGGGCCATCGTGGTTCTGCATGCTTCGCAGTTAACATTTCGACACGGCGGGGTCATCTCTCTTGCAAAAGAAAGTGCAAAAGAAAATAAAAAGCAGCGCGAGCTACATACCGCCGCCCTTTGCTTCCAGTACGTAGCATCGGCAGGGGGAAGCCTTGAGAAACGCGGCTGACTTATTCCGTTTGCGGAGGCAGCTTTTAACTCCTGTGCGCGGGCCATCGTTGTTCTGCATGCTTCGCAGTTAACATTTCGACACGGCGGGGTCATCACTCTCGCAAAAGAAAGTGCAAAAGAAAATAGAAAGCAGCGCGAGCTACATACCGCCGCCCTTTGCTTCCAGTACGTAGCATCGGCAGGGGGGAAGCCTCGAGAAACGCGACTGACTTATTCCGTTTGCGGAGCCAGCTTTTAACCCCTGTGCGCGGGAAATCGTGGTTCTGCATGCTTCGCAGTTAACATTTCGACACGGCGGGGTCATCACTCTCGCAAAAGAAAGTGCAAAAGAAAATAGAAAGCAGCGCGAGCTACATACCGCCGCCCTTTGCTTCCAGTACGTAGCATCGGCAGGGGGAAGCCTCGAGAAACGCGACTGACTTATTCCGTTTGCGGAGCCAGCTTTTAACCCCTGTGCGCGGGCCATCGTGGTTCTGCATGCTTCGCAGTTAACATTTCGACAAGGCGGGGTCATCACTCTCGCAAAAGAAAGTGCAAAAGAAAATAGAAAGAAGCGCGAACTACATACCGCCACCCTTTGCTTCCAGTACGTAGCATCGGCAGGGGGAAGCCTTGAGAAACGCGACTGACTTATTCCGTTTGCGGAGCCAGCTTTTAACCCCTGTGCGCGGGCCATCGTGGTTCTGCATGCTTCGCAGTTAACATTTCAACACGGCGGGGTCATCACTCGCGCAAAAGAAAGTGCAAAAGAAAATAGAAAGCAGCGCGAGCTACAAACCGCCGCCCTTTGCTTCCAGTACGTAGCATCGGCAGGGGGAAGCCTCGAGAAACGCGACTGACTTATTCCGTTTGCGGAGCCAGCTTTTAACCCCTGTGCGCGGGCCATCGTGGTTCTGCATGCTTCGCAGTTAACATTTCGACACGGCGGGGTCATCACTCTCGCAAAAGAAAGTGCAAAAGAAAATAGAAAGCAGCGCGAGCTACATACCGCCGCCCTTTGCTTCCAGTACGTAGCATCGGCAGGGGGAAGCCTCGAGAAACGCGACTGACTTATTCAGTTTGCGGAGCCAGCTTTTAACCCCTGTGCGCGGGCCATCGTGGTTCTGCATGCTTCGCAGTTACCATTTCGACACGGTGGGGTCATCACTCTCGCAAAAGAAAGTGCAAAAGAAAATAGAAAGCAGCGCGAGCTTCATACCGCCGCCCTTTGCTTCCAGTACGTAGCATCGGCAGGGGGAAGCTTTGAGAAACGCGACTGACTTATTCCGTTTGTGGAGCCAGCTTTTAACCCCTGTGCGCGGGCCATCGTGGTTCTGCATGCTTCGCAGTTAACATTTCGACACAGCGGGGTCATCGCTCTCGCAAAAGAAAGTGCAAAAGAAAATAGAAAGCAGCGCGAGCTACATACCGCCGCCATTTGCTTCCAGTACGTAGCATCGGCCGGGGGAAGCCTCGAGAAACGCGACTGACTTATTCCGTTTGCGGAGCCAGCTTTTAACCCCTTGCGCGGGCCATCGTGGTTCTGCATGCTTCGCAGTTAACATTTCGACACGGCGGGGTCATCACTCTCGCAAAAGAAAGTGCAAAAGAAAATAGAAAGCAGCGCGAGCTACATACCGCCGCCCTTTGCTTCCAGTACGTAGCATCGGCAGGGGGAAGCCTCGAGAAACGCGACTGACTTATTCCGTTTGCGGAGCCAGCTTTTAACCCCTGTGCGCGGGCCATCGTGGTTCTGCATGCTTCGCAGTTAACATTTCGACACGGCGGGGTCATCACTCTCGCAAAAGAAAGTGCAAAAGAAAATTGAAAGCAGCGCGAGCTACATACCGCCGCCCTTTGCTTCCAGTACGTAGCATCGGCAGGGGGAAGCCTCGAGAAACGCGACTTACTTATTCCGTTTGCGGAGCCAGCTTTTAACCCCTGTGCGCGGGCCATCGTGGTTCTGCAGGCTTCGCAGTTAACATTTCGACACGGCGGGGTCATCACTCTCGCAAAACAAAGTGCAAAAGAAAATAGAAAGCAGCGCGAGCTACATACCGCCGCCCTTTGCTTCCAGTACTTAGCATCGGCAGGGGAAGCCTCGAGAAACGCGACTGACTTATTCCGTTTGCGGAGCCAGCTTTTAACCCCTGTGCGCGGGCCATCGTGGTTCTGCATGCTTCGCAGTTAACATTTCGACACGGTGGGGTCATCACTCTCGCAAAAGAAAGTGCAAAAGAAAATAGAAAGCAGCGCGAGCTACATACCGCCGCCCTTTGCTTCCAGTACGTAGCATCGGCAGGGGGAAGCCTCGAGAAACGCGACTGACTTATTCCGTTTGCGGAGCCAGCTTTTAACCCCTGTGCGCGGGCCATCGTGGTTCTGCATGCTTCGCAGTTAACATTTCGACACGGCGGGGTCATCACTCTGGCAAAAGAAAGTGCAAAAGAAAATAGAAAGCAGCGCGAGCTACATACCGCCGCACTTTGCTTCCAGTACGTAGCATCGGCAGGGGGAAGCCTTGAGAAACGCGACTGACTTATTCCATTTGCGGAGCAAGCTTTTAACCCCTGGGCGCGGGCCATCGTGGTTCTGCATGCTTCGCAGTTAACATTTCGACACGGCGGGGTCATCACTCTCGCAAAAGAAAGTGCAAAAAAAATAGAAAGCAGCGCGAGCTACATACCGCCGCCCTTTGCTTCCAGTACGTAGCATCGGCAGGGGAAAGCCTTGACAAACGCGACTGACTTATTCTGTTTGCGGAGCTAGCTTTTAACCCCTGTGCGCGGGCCATCGTGGTGCTGCATGCTTCGCAGTTAACATTTCGACACGGCGGGGTCATCCCTCTCGCAAAAGAAAGTGCAAAAGAAAATAGAAAGAAGCGCGAGCTACATACCGCCGCCCTTTGCTTCCAGTACGTAGCATCGGCAGGGGGAAGCCTTGAGAAACGCGACTGACTTATTCCGTTTGCAGAGCCAGCTTTTAACCCCTGTGCGCGGGCCATCGTGGTTCTGCATGCTTCGCAGTTAACATTTCAACACGGCGGGGTCATCACTCGCGCAAAAGAAAGTGCAAAAGAAAATAGAAAGCAGCGCGAGCTACATACCGCCGCCCTTTGCTTCCAGTACGTAGCATCGGCAGGGGGAAGCCTCGAGAAACGCGACTGACTTATTCCGTTTGCGGAGCCAGCTTTTAACCCCTGTGCGCGGGCCATCGTGGTTCTGCATGCTTCGCAGTTAACATTTCGACACGGCGGGGTCATCACTCTCGCAAAAGAAAGTGCAAAAGAAAATAGAAAGCAGCGCGAGCTACATACCGCCGCCCTTTGCTTCCAGTACCTAGCATCGGCAGGGGGAAGCCTCGAGAAACGCGACTGACTTATTCTGTTTGCGGAGCCAGCTTCTAACCCCTGTGCGCGGGCCATCGTGGTTCTGCATGCTTCGCAGTTAACATTTCGACACGGCGGGGTCATCACTCTCGCAAAAGAAAGTGCAAAAGAAAATAGAAAGCAGCGCGAGCTACATACCGCCGCCCTTTGCTTCCAGTACGTAGCATCGGCAGGGGGAAGCCTCGAGAAACGCGACTGACTTATTCCGTTTGCGGAGCCAGCTTCTAACCCCTGTGCGCGGGCCATCGTGGTTCTGCATGCTTCGCAGTTAACATTTCGACACGGCGGGGTCATCACTCTCGCAAAAGAAAGTGCAAAAGAAAATAGAAAGCAGCGCGAGCTTCATACCGCCGCCCTTTGCTTCCAGTACGTAGCATCGGCAGGGGGAAGCCTCGAGAAACGCGACTGACTTATTCCGTTTGCGGAGCCAGCTTTTAACCCCTGTGCGCGGGCCATCGTGGTTCTGCATGCTTCGCAGTTAACATTTCGACACGGCGGGGTCATCGCTCTCGCAAAAGAAAGTGCAAAAGAAAATAGAAAGCAGCGCGAGCTACATACCGCCGCCATTTGCTTCCAGTACGTAGCATCGGCAGGGGGAAGCCTCGAGAAACGCGACTGACTTATTCCGTTTGCGGAGCCAGCTTTTAACCCCTGTGCGCGGGCCATCGTGGTTCTGCATGCTTCGCAGTTAACATTTCGACACGGCGGGGTCATCACTCGCGCAAAAGAAAGTGCAAAAGAAAATAGAAAGCAGCGCGAGCTACATACCACCGCCCTTTGCTTCCAGTACGTAGCATCGGCAGGGGGAAGCCTCGAGAAACGCGACTGACTTATTCCGTTTGCGGAGCCAGCTTTTAACCCCTGTGCGCGGGCCATCGTGGTTCTGCATGCTTCGCAGTTAACATTTCGACACGGCGGGGTCATCACTCTCGCAAAAGAAAGTGCAAAAGAAAATAGAAAGCAGCGCGAGCTACATACCGCCGCCCTTTGCTTCCAGTACGTAGCATCGGCAGGGGGAAGCCTCGAGAAACGCGACTGACTTATTCCGTTTGCGGAGCCAGCTTTTAACCCCTGTGCGCGGGCCATCGTGGTTCTGCATGCTTCGCAGTTAACATTTCGACAGGGCGGGGTGATCACTCTCGCAAAAGAAAGTGCAAAAGAAAATAGAAAGCAGCGCGAGCTACATACCGCCGCCCTTTGCTTCCAGTACGTAGCATCGGCAGGGGGAAGAATTGAGAAACGCGACTGACTTATTCCGTTTGCGGAGCCAGCTTTTAACCCCTGGGCGCGGGCCATCGTGGTTCTGCATGCTTCGCAGTTAACATTTCGACACGGCGGGGTCATCACTCTCGCAAAAGAAAGTGCAAAAGAAAATAGAAAGCAGCGCGAGCTACATACGGCTGCCCTTTGCTTCCAGTACGTAGCATCGACAGGGGGAAGCATTGAGAAACGCGACTGACTTATTCCGTTTGCGGAGCCAGCTTTTAACACCTGTGCGCGGGCCATAGTGGTTCTGCATGCTTCGCAGTTAACATTTAGACACGGCGGGGTCATCTCTCTGGCAAAAGAAAGTGCAAAAGAAAATAAAAAGCAGCGCGAGCTACATACCGCCGCCCTTTGCTTCCAGTACGTAGCATCGGCAGGGGGAAGCCTTGAGAAACGCGGCTGACTTATTCCGTTTGCGGAGGCAGCTTTTAACCCCTGTGCGCGGGCCATCGTGGTTCTGCATGCTTCGGAGTTAACATTTCGACACGGCGGGGTCATCACTCTCGCAAAAGAAAGTGCAAAAGAAAATAGAAAGCAGCGCGAGCTACATACCGCCGCCCTTTGCTTCCAGTACGTAGCATCGGCAGGGGGAAGCCTTGAGAAACGCGACTGACTTATTCCATTTGCGGAGCCAGCTTTTAACCCCTGGGCGCGGGCCATCGTGGTTCTGCATGCTTCGCAGTTAACATTTCGACACGGCGGGGTCATCACTCTCGCAAAAGAAAGTGCAAAAGAAAATAGAAAGCAGCGCGAGCTACATACCGTCGCCCTTTGCTTCCAGTACGTAGCATCGGCAGGGGAAAGCCTTGAGAAAGGCGACTGACTTATTCCGTTTGCGGAGCTAGCTTTTAACCCCTGTGCGCGGGCCATCGTGGTGCTGCATGCTTCGCAGTTAACATTTCGACACGGCGGGGTCATCACTCTCGCAAAAGAAAGTGCAAAAGAAAATAGAAAGAAGCGCGAGCTACATACCGCCGCCCTTTGCTTCCAGTACGTAGCATCGGAAGGGGGAAGCCTTGAGAAACGCGACTGACTTATTCCGTTTGCGGAGCCAGCTTTTAACCGCTGTGCGCGGGCCATCGTGGTTCTGCATGCTTCGCAGTTAACATTTCAACACGGCGGGGTCATCACTCGCGCAAAAGAACGTGCAAAAGAAAATAGAAAGCAGCGCGAGCTACATACCGCCGCCCTTCGCTTCCAGTACGTAGCATCGGCAGGGGGAAGCCTCGAGAAACGCGACTGGCTTATTCCGTTTGCGGAGCCAGCTTTTAACCCCTGTGCGCGGGCCATCGTGGTTCTGCATGCTTCGCAGTGAACATTTCGACACGGCGGGGTCATCACTCTCGCAAAAGAAAGTGCAAAAGAAAATAGAAAGCAGCGCGAGCTACATACCGCCGCCCTTTGCTTCCAGTACGTAGCATCGGTAGGGGGAAGCCTCGAGAAACGCGACTGACTTATTCCGTTTGCGGAGCCAGCTTTTAACCCCTGTGCGCGGGCCATCGTGGTTCTGCATGCTTCGCAGTTAACATTTCGACACGGCGGGGTCATCACTCTCGCAAAAGAAAGTGCAAAAGAAAATAGAAAGCAGCGCGAGCTACATACTGCCGCCCTTTGCTTCCAGTACGTAGCATCGGCAGGGGGAAGCCTCGAGAAACGCGACTGACTTATTCCGTTTGCGGAGCCAGCTTTTAACCCCTGTGCGCGGGCCATCGTGGTTCTGCATGCTTCGCAGTTACCATTTCGACACGGTGGGGTCATCACTCTCGCAAAAGAAAGTGCAAAAGAAAATAGAAAGCAGCGCGAGCTTCATACCGCCCCCCTTTGCTTCCAGTACGTAGCATCGGCAGGGGGAAGCCTCGAGAAACGCGACTGACTTATTCCGTTTGCGGAGCCAGCTTTTAACCCCTGTGCGCGGGCCATCGTGGTTCTGCATGCTTCGCAGTTAACATTTCGACACGGCGGGGTCATCACTCGCGCAAAAGAAAGTGCAAAAGAAAATAGAAAGCAGCGCGAGCTACATACCGCCGCCCTTTGCTTCCAGTACGTAGCATCGGCAGGGGGAAGCCTCGAGAAACGCGACTGACTTATTCCGTTTGCGGAGCCAGCTTTTAACCCCTGTGCGCGGGCCATCGTGGTTCTGCATGCTTCGCAGTTAACATTTCGACACGGCGGGGTCATCACTCTCGCAAAAGTAAGTGCAAAAGAAAATAGAAAGCAGCGCGAGCTACATACCGCCGCCCTTTGCTTCCAGTACGTAGCATCGGCAGGGGGAATCCTCGAGAAACGCGACTGACTTATTCCGTTTGCGGAGCCAGCTTTTAACCCCTGTGCGCGGGCCATCGTGGTTCTGCATGCTTCACAGTTAACATTTCGACACGGCGGGGTCATCACTCTCGCAAAAGAAAGTGCAAAAGAAAATAGAAAGCAGCGCGAGCTACATACCGCCGCCCTTTGCTTCCAGTACGTAGCATCGGCAGGGGGAAGCCTTGAGAAACGCGACTGACTTATTCCGTTTGCGGAGCCAGCTTTTAACCCCTGGGCGCGGGCCATCGTGGTTCTGCATGCTTCGCAGTTAACATTTCGACACGGCGGGGTCATCACTCTCGCAAAAGAAAGTGCAAAAGAAAATAAAAAGCAGCGCGAGCTACATACCGCCGCCCTTTGCTTCCAGTACGTAGCATCGGAAGGGGGAAGCCTTGAGAAACGCGACTGACTTATTCCGTTTGCGGAGCCAGCTTTTAACCGCTGTGCGCGGGCCATCGTGGTTCTGCATGCTTCGCAGTTAACATTTCAACACGGCGGGGTCATCACTCGCGCAAAAGAACGTGCAAAAGAAAATAGAAAGCAGCGCGAGCTACATACCGCCGCCCTTCGCTTCCAGTACGTAGCATCGGCAGGGGGAAGCCTCGAGAAACGCGACTGGCTTATTCCGTTTGCGGAGCCAGCTTTTAACCCCTGTGCGCGGGCCATCGTGGTTCTGCATGCTTCGCAGTGAACATTTCGACACGGCGGGGTCATCACTCTCGCAAAAGAAAGTGCAAAAGAAAATAGAAAGCAGCGCGAGCTACATACCGCCGCCCTTTGCTTCCAGTACGTAGCATCGGCAGGGGGAAGCCTCGAGAAACGCGACTGACTTATTCCGTTTGCGGAGCCAGCTTTTAACCCCTGTGCGCGGGCCATCGTGGTTCTGCATGCTTCGCAGTTAACATTTCGACACGGCGGGGTCATCACTCTCGCAAAAGAAAGTGCAAAAGAAAATAGAAAGCAGCGCGAGCTACATACCGCCGCCCTTTGCTTCCAGTACGTAGCATCGGCAGGGGGAAGCCTCGAGAAACGCGACTGACTTATTCCGTTTGCGGAGCCAGCTTTTAACCCCTGTGCGCGGGCCATCGTGGTTCTGCATGCTTCGCAGTTACCATTTCGACACGGTGGGGTCATCACTCTCGCAAAAGAAAGTGCAAAAGAAAATAGAAAGCAGCGCGAGCTTCATACCGCCCCCCTTTGCTTCCAGTACGTAGCATCGGCAGGGGGAAGCCTCGAGAAACGCGACTGACTTATTCCGTTTGCGGAGCCAGCTTTTAACCCCTGTGCGCGGGCCATCGTGGTTCTGCATGCTTCGCAGTTAAAATTTCGACACGGCGGGGTCATCGCTCTCGCAAAAGAAAGTGCAAAAGAAAATAGAAAGCAGCGCGAGCTACATACCGCCGCCATTTGCTTCCAGTACGTAGCATCGGCAGGGGGAAGCCTCGAGAAACGCGACTGACTTATTCCGTTTGCGGAGCCAGCTTTTAACCCCTGTGCGCGGGCCATCGTGGTTCTGCATGCTTCGCAGTTAACATTTCGACACGGCGGGGTCATCACTCGCGCAAAAGAAAGTGCAAAAGAAAATAGAAAGCAGCGCGAGCTACATACCGCCGCCCTTTGCTTCCAGTACGTAGCATCGGCAGGGGGAAGCCTCGAGAAACGCGACTGACTTATTCCGTTTGCGGAGCCAGCTTTTAACCCCTGTGCGCGGGCCATCGTGGTTCTGCATGCTTCGCAGTTAACATTTCGACACGGCGGGGTCATCACTCTCGCAAAAGTAAGTGCAAAAGAAAATAGAAAGCAGCGCGAGCTACATACCGCCGCCCTTTGCTTCCAGTACGTAGCATCGGCAGGGGGAATCCTCGAGAAACGCGACTGACTTATTCCGTTTGCGGAGCCAGCTTTTAACCCCTGTGCGCGGGCCATCGTGGTTCTGCATGCTTCACAGTTAACATTTCGACACGGCGGGGTCATCACTCTCGCAAAAGAAAGTGCAAAAGAAAATAGAAAGCAGCGCGAGCTACATACCGCCGCCCTTTGCTTCCAGTACGTAGCATCGGCAGGGGGAAGCCTTGAGAAACGCGACTGACTTATTCCGTTTGCGGAGCCAGCTTTTAACCCCTGGGCGCGGGCCATCGTGGTTCTGCATGCTTCGCAGTTAACATTTCGACACGGCGGGGTCATCACTCTCGCAAAAGAAAGTGCAAAAGAAAATAAAAAGCAGCGCGAGCTACATACCGCCGCCCTTTGCTTCCAGTACGTAGCATCGGCAGGGGGAAGCCTTGAGAAACGCGGCTGACTTATTCCGTTTGCGGAGGCAGCTTTTAACCCCTGTGCGCGGGCCATCGTGGTTCTGCATGCTTCGCAGTTAACATTTCGACACGGCGGGGTCATCACTCTCGCAAAAGAAAGTGCAAAAGAAAATAGAAAGCAGCGCGAGCTACATACCGCCGCCCTTTGCTTCCAGTACGTAGCATCGGCAGGGGGAAGCCTTGAGAAACGCGACTGACTTATTCCATTTGCGGAGCCAGCTTTTAACCCCTGGGCGCGGGCCATCGTGGTTCTGCATGCTTCGCAGTTAACATTTCGACACGGCGGGGTCATCACTCTCGCAAAAGAAAGTGCAAAAGAAAATAGAAAGCAGCGCGAGCTACATACCGTTGCCCTTTGCTTCCAGTACGTAGCATCGGCAGGGGAAAGCCTTGAGAAAGGCGACTGACTTATTCCGTTTGCGGAGCTAGCTTTTAACCCCTGTGCGCGGGCCATCGTGGTGCTGCATGCTTCGCAGTTAACATTTCGACACGGCGGGGTCATCACTCTCGCAAAAGAAAGTGCAAAAGAAAATAGAAAGAAGCGCGAGCTACATACCGCCGCCCTTTGCTTCCGTACGTAGCATCGGAAGGGGGAAGCCTTGAGAAACGCGACTGACTTATTCCGTTTGCGGAGCCAGCTTTTAACCGCTGTGCGCGGGCCATCGTGGTTCTGCATGCTTCGCAGTTAACATTTCAACACGGCGGGGTCATCACTCGCGCAAAAGAACGTGCAAAAGAAAATAGAAAGCAGCGCGAGCTTCATACCGCCCCCCTTTGCTTCCAGTACGTAGCATCGGCAGGGGGAAGCCTCGAGAAACGCGACTGACTTATTCCGTTTGCGAAGCCAGCTTTTAACCCCTGTGCGCGGGCCATCGTGGTTCTGCATGCTTCGCAGTTAACATTTCGACACGGCGGGGTCATCACTCTCGCAAAAGAAAGTGCAAAAGAAAATAGAAAGAAGCGCGAGCTACATACCGCCGCCCTTTGCTTCCAGTACGTAGCATCGGCAGGGGGAAGCCTCGAGAAACGCGACTGACTTATTCCGTTTGCGGAGCCAGCTTTTAACCCCTGTGCGCGGGCCATCGTGGTTCGGCATGCTTCGCAGTTAACATTTCGACACGGCGGGGTCATCTCTCTGGCAAAAGAAAGTGCAAAAGAAAAAAAAAAGCAGCGCGAGCTACATACCGCCGCCCTTTGCTTCCAGTACGTAGCATCGGCAGGGGGAAGCCTTGAGAAACGCGGCTGACTTATTCCGTTTGCGGAGGCAGCTTTTAACCCCTGTGCGCGGGCCATCGTGGTTCTGCATGCTTCGCAGTTAACATTTCGACACGGCGGGGTCATCACTCTCGCAAAAGAAAGTGCAAAAGAAAATAGAAAGCAGCGCGAGCTACATAGCGCCGCCCTTTGCTTCCAGTACGTAGCATCGGCAGGGGGAAGCCTCGAGAAACGCGACTGACTTATTCCGTTTGCGGAGCCAGCTTTTAACCCCTGTGCGCGGGCCATCGTGGTTCTGCATGCTTCGCAATTAACATTTCGACACGGCGGCGTCATCACCCTCGCAAAAGAAAGTGCAAAAGAAAATAGAAAGCAGCGCGAGCTACATACCGCCGCCCTTTGCTTCCAGTACGTAGCATCGGCAGGGGGAAGCCTCGAGAAACGCGACTGACTTATTCCGTTTGCGGAGCCAGCTTTTAACCCCTGTGCGCGGGCCATCGTGGTTCTGCATGCTTCGGAGTTAACATTTCGACACGGCGGGGTCATCACTCTCGCAAAAGAAAGTGCAAAAGAAAATAGAAAGCAGCGCGAGCTACATACCGCCGCCCTTTGCTTCCAGTACGTAGCATCGGCAGGGGGAAGCCTTGAGAAACGCGACTGACTTATTCCATTTGCGGAGCCAGCTTTTAACCCCTGGGCGCGGGCCATCGTGGTTCTGCATGCTTCGCAGTTAACATTTCGACACGGCGGGGTCATCACTCTCGCAAAAGAAAGTGCAAAAGAAAATAGAAAGCAGCGCGAGCTACATACCGTCGCCCTTTGCTTCCAGTACGTAGCATCGGCAGGGGAAAGCCTTGAGAAAGGCGACTGACTTATTCCGTTTGCGGAGCTAGCTTTTAACCCCTGTGCGCGGGCCATCGTGGTGCTGCATGCTTCGCAGTTAACATTTCGACACGGCGGGGTCATCACTCTCGCAAAAGAAAGTGCAAAAGAAAATAGAAAGAAGCGCGAGCTACATACCGCCGCCCTTTGCTTCCAGTACGTAGCATCGGAAGGGGGAAGCCTTGAGAAACGCGACTGACTTATTCCGTTTGCGGAGCCAGCTTTTAACCGCTGTGCGCGGGCCATCGTGGTTCTGCATGCTTCGCAGTTAACATTTCAACACGGCGGGGTCATCACTCGCGCAAAAGAACGTGCAAAAGAAAATAGAAAGCAGCGCGAGCTACATACCGCCGCCCTTCGCTTCCAGTACGTAGCATCGGCAGGGGGAAGCCTCGAGAAACGCGACTGGCTTATTCCGTTTGCGGAGCCAGCTTTTAACCCCTGTGCGCGGGCCATCGTGGTTCTGCATGCTTCGCAGTGAACATTTCGACACGGCGGGGTCATCACTCTCGCAAAAGAAAGTGCAAAAGAAAATAGAAAGCAGCGCGAGCTACATACCGCCGCCCTTTGCTTCCAGTACGTAGCATCGGTAGGGGGAAGCCTCGAGAAACGCGACTGACTTATTCCGTTTGCGGAGCCAGCTTTTAACCCCTGTGCGCGGGCCATCGTGGTTCTGCATGCTTCGCAGTTAACATTTCGACACGGCGGGGTCATCACTCTCGCAAAAGAAAGTGCAAAAGAAAATAGAAAGCAGCGCGAGCTACATACTGCCGCCCTTTGCTTCCAGTACGTAGCATCGGCAGGGGGAAGCCTCGAGAAACGCGACTGACTTATTCCGTTTGCGGAGCCAGCTTTTAACCCCTGTGCGCGAGCCATCGTGGTTCTGCATGCTTCGCAGTTACCATTTCGACACGGTGGGGTCATCACTCTCGCAAAAGAAAGTGCAAAAGAAAATAGAAAGCAGCGCGAGCTTCATACCGCCCCCCTTTGCTTCCAGTACGTAGCATCGGCAGGGGGAAGCCTCGAGAAACGCGACTGACTTATTCCGTTTGCGGAGCCAGCTTTTAACCCCTGTGCGCGGGCCATCGTGGTTCTGCATGCTTCGCAGTTAACATTTCGACACGGCGGGGTCATCACTCGCGCAAAAGAAAGTGCAAAAGAAAATAGAAAGCAGCGCGAGCTACATACCGCCGCCCTTTGCTTCCAGTACGTAGCATCGGCAGGGGGAAGCCTCGAGAAACGCGACTGACTTATTCCGTTTGCGGAGCCAGCTTTTAACCCCTGTGCGCGGGCCATCGTGGTTCTGCATGCTTCGCAGTTAACATTTCGACACGGCGGGGTCATCACTCTCGCAAAAGTAAGTGCAAAAGAAAATAGAAAGCAGCGCGAGCTACATACCGCCGCCCTTTGCTTCCAGTACGTAGCATCGGCAGGGGGAATCCTCGAGAAACGCGACTGACTTATTCCGTTTGCGGAGCCAGCTTTTAACCCCTGGGCGCGGGCCATCGTGGTTCTGCATGCTTCGCAGTTAACATTTCGACACGGCGGGGTCATCACTCTCGCAAAAGAAAGTGCAAAAGAAAATAAAAAGCAGCGCGAGCTACATACCGCCGCCCTTTGCTTCCAGTACGTAGCATCGGAAGGGGGAAGCCTTGAGAAACGCGACTGACTTATTCCGTTTGCGGAGCCAGCTTTTAACCGCTGTGCGCGGGCCATCGTGGTTCTGCATGCTTCGCAGTTAACATTTCAACACGGCGGGGTCATCACTCGCGCAAAAGAACGTGCAAAAGAAAATAGAAAGCAGCGCGAGCTACATACCGCCGCCCTTCGCTTCCAGTACGTAGCATCGGCAGGGGGAAGCCTCGAGAAACGCGACTGGCTTATTCCGTTTGCGGAGCCAGCTTTTAACCCCTGTGCGCGGGCCATCGTGGTTCTGCATGCTTCGCAGTGAACATTTCGACACGGCGGGGTCATCACTCTCGCAAAAGAAAGTGCAAAAGAAAATAGAAAGCAGCGCGAGCTACATACCGCCGCCCTTTGCTTCCAGTACGTAGCATCGGCAGGGGGAAGCCTCGAGAAACGCGACTGACTTATTCCGTTTGCGGAGCCAGCTTTTAACCCCTGTGCGCGGGCCATCGTGGTTCTGCATGCTTCGCAGTTAACATTTCGACACGGCGGGGTCATCACTCTCGCAAAAGAAAGTGCAAAAGAAAATAGAAAGCAGCGCGAGCTACATACCGCCGCCCTTTGCTTCCAGTACGTAGCATCGGCAGGGGGAAGCCTCGAGAAACGCGACTGACTTATTCCGTTTGCGGAGCCAGCTTTTAACCCCTGTGCGCGGGCCATCGTGGTTCTGCATGCTTCGCAGTTACCATTTCGACACGGTGGGGTCATCACTCTCGCAAAAGAAAGTGCAAAAGAAAATAGAAAGCAGCGCGAGCTTCATACCGCCCCCCTTTGCTTCCAGTACGTAGCATCGGCAGGGGGAAGCCTCGAGAAACGCGACTGACTTATTCCGTTTGCGGAGCCAGCTTTTAACCCCTGTGCGCGGGCCATCGTGGTTCTGCATGCTTCGCAGTTAAAATTTCGACACGGCGGGGTCATCGCTCTCGCAAAAGAAAGTGCAAAAGAAAATAGAAAGCAGCGCGAGCTACATACCGCCGCCATTTGCTTCCAGTACGTAGCATCGGCAGGGGGAAGCCTCGAGAAACGCGACTGACTTATTCCGTTTGCGGAGCCAGCTTTTAACCCCTGTGCGCGGGCCATCGTGGTTCTGCATGCTTCGCAGTTAACATTTCGACACGGCGGGGTCATCACTCGCGCAAAAGAAAGTGCAAAAGAAAATAGAAAGCAGCGCGAGCTACATACCGCCGCCCTTTGCTTCCAGTACGTAGCATCGGCAGGGGGAAGCCTCGAGAAACGCGACTGACTTATTCCGTTTGCGGAGCCAGCTTTTAACCCCTGTGCGCGGGCCATCGTGGTTCTGCATGCTTCGCAGTTAACATTTCGACACGGCGGGGTCATCACTCTCGCAAAAGTAAGTGCAAAAGAAAATAGAAAGCAGCGCGAGCTACATACCGCCGCCCTTTGCTTCCAGTACGTAGCATCGGCAGGGGGAATCCTCGAGAAACGCGACTGACTTATTCCGTTTGCGGAGCCAGCTTTTAACCCCTGTGCGCGGGCCATCGTGGTTCTGCATGCTTCACAGTTAACATTTCGACACGGCGGGGTCATCACTCTCGCAAAAGAAAGTGCAAAAGAAAATAGAAAGCAGCGCGAGCTACATACCGCCGCCCTTTGCTTCCAGTACGTAGCATCGGCAGGGGGAAGCCTTGAGAAACGCGACTGACTTATTCCGTTTGCGGAGCCAGCTTTTAACCCCTGGGCGCGGGCCATCGTGGTTCTGCATGCTTCGCAGTTAACATTTCGACACGGCGGGGTCATCACTCTCGCAAAAGAAAGTGCAAAAGAAAATAAAAAGCAGCGCGAGCTACATACCGCCGCCCTTTGCTTCCAGTACGTAGCATCGGCAGGGGGAAGCCTTGAGAAACGCGGCTGACTTATTCCGTTTGCGGAGGCAGCTTTTAACCCCTGTGCGCGGGCCATCGTGGTTCTGCATGCTTCGCAGTTAACATTTCGACACGGCGGGGTCATCACTCTCGCAAAAGAAAGTGCAAAAGAAAATAGAAAGCAGCGCGAGCTACATACCGCCGCCCTTTGCTTCCAGTACGTAGCATCGGCAGGGGGAAGCCTTGAGAAACGCGACTGACTTATTCCATTTGCGGAGCCAGCTTTTAACCCCTGGGCGCGGGCCATCGTGGTTCTGCATGCTTCGCAGTTAACATTTCGACACGGCGGGGTCATCACTCTCGCAAAAGAAAGTGCAAAAGAAAATAGAAAGCAGCGCGAGCTACATACCGTTGCCCTTTGCTTCCAGTACGTAGCATCGGCAGGGGAAAGCCTTGAGAAAGGCGACTGACTTATTCCGTTTGCGGAGCTAGCTTTTAACCCCTGTGCGCGGGCCATCGTGGTGCTGCATGCTTCGCAGTTAACATTTCGACACGGCGGGGTCATCACTCTCGCAAAAGAAAGTGCAAAAGAAAATAGAAAGAAGCGCGAGCTACATACCGCCGCCCTTTGCTTCCGTACGTAGCATCGGAAGGGGGAAGCCTTGAGAAACGCGACTGACTTATTCCGTTTGCGGAGCCAGCTTTTAACCGCTGTGCGCGGGCCATCGTGGTTCTGCATGCTTCGCAGTTAACATTTCAACACGGCGGGGTCATCACTCGCGCAAAAGAACGTGCAAAAGAAAATAGAAAGCAGCGCGAGCTTCATACCGCCCCCCTTTGCTTCCAGTACGTAGCATCGGCAGGGGGAAGCCTCGAGAAACGCGACTGACTTATTCCGTTTGCGAAGCCAGCTTTTAACCCCTGTGCGCGGGCCATCGTGGTTCTGCATGCTTCGCAGTTAACATTTCGACACGGCGGGGTCATCACTCTCGCAAAAGAAAGTGCAAAAGAAAATAGAAAGAAGCGCGAGCTACATACCGCCGCCCTTTGCTTCCAGTACGTAGCATCGGCAGGGGGAAGCCTCGAGAAACGCGACTGACTTATTCCGTTTGCGGAGCCAGCTTTTAACCCCTGTGCGCGGGCCATCGTGGTTCGGCATGCTTCGCAGTTAACATTTCGACACGGCGGGGTCATCTCTCTGGCAAAAGAAAGTGCAAAAGAAAAAAAAAAGCAGCGCGAGCTACATACCGCCGCCCTTTGCTTCCAGTACGTAGCATCGGCAGGGGGAAGCCTTGAGAAACGCGGCTGACTTATTCCGTTTGCGGAGGCAGCTTTTAACCCCTGTGCGCGGGCCATCGTGGTTCTGCATGCTTCGCAGTTAACATTTCGACACGGCGGGGTCATCACTCTCGCAAAAGAAAGTGCAAAAGAAAATAGAAAGCAGCGCGAGCTACATAGCGCCGCCCTTTGCTTCCAGTACGTAGCATCGGCAGGGGGAAGCCTCGAGAAACGCGACTGACTTATTCCGTTTGCGGAGCCAGCTTTTAACCCCTGTGCGCGGGCCATCGTGGTTCTGCATGCTTCGCAATTAACATTTCGACACGGCGGCGTCATCACCCTCGCAAAAGAAAGTGCAAAAGAAAATAGAAAGCAGCGCGAGCTACATACCGCCGCCCTTTGCTTCCAGTACGTAGCATCGGCAGGGGGAAGCCTCGAGAAACGCGACTGACTTATTCCGTTTGCGGAGCCAGCTTTTAACCCCTGTGCGCGGGCCATCGTGGTTCTGCATGCTTCGCAGTTAACATTTTGACACGGCGGGGTCATCACTCTCGCAAAAGAAAGTGCAAAAGAAAATAGAAAGCAGCGCGAGCTACATACCGCCGCCCTTTGCTTCCAGTACGTAGCATCGGCAGGGGGAAGCCTCGAGAAACGCGACTGACTTATTCCGTTTGCGGAGCCAGCTTTTAACCCCTGTGCGTGGGCCATCGTGGTTCTGCATGCTTCGCAGTTAACATTTCGACACGGCGGGGTCATCACTCTCGCAAAAGAAAGTGCAAAAGAAAATAGAAAGCAGCGCGAGCTACATACCGCCGCCCTTTGCTTCCAGTACGTAGCATCGGCAGGGGGAAGCCTCGAGAAACGCGACTGACTTGTTCCGTTTGCGGAGCCAGCTTTTAACCCCTGTGCGCGGGCCATCGTGGTTCTGCATGCTTCGCAGTTAACATTTCGACACGGCGGGGTCATCACTCTCGCAAAAGAAAGTGCAAAAGAAAATAGAAAGCAGCGCGAGCTACATACCGCCGCCCTTTGCTTCCAGTACGTAGCATCGGCAGGGGGAAGCCTTGAGAAACGCGACTGACTTATTCCGTTTGCGGAGCGAGCTTTTAACCCCTGTGCGCGGGCCATCGTGGTTCTGCATGCTTCGCAGTTAAAATTTCGACACGGCGGGGTCATCACTCTCGCAAAAGAAAGTGCAAAAGAAAATAGAAAGCAGCGCGAGCTACATACCACCCCCTTTGGTTCCAGTACGTAGCAACGGCAGGGGGAAGCCTTGAGAAACGCGACTGACTTATTAAGTTTGCGGAGCCAGCTTTTAACCCCTGTGCGCGGGCCATCGTGGTTCTGCATGCTTCGCAGTTAACATTTCGACACGGCGGGGTCATCACTCGCGCAAAAGAAAGTGCAAAAGAAAATAGAAAGCAGCGCGAGCTACATACCGCCGCCCTTTGCTTCCAGTACGTAGCATCGGCAGGGGGAAGCCTCGAGAAACGCGACTGGCTTATTCCGTTTGCGGAGCCAGCTTTTAACCCCTGTGCGCGGGCCATCGTGGTTCTGCATGCTTCGCAGTTAACATTTCGACACGGCGGGGTCATCACTCTCGCAAAAGTAAGTGCAAAAGAAAATAGAAAGCAGCGCGAGCTACATACCGCCGCCCTTTGCTTCCAGTACGTAGCATCGGCAGGGGGAATCCTCGAGAAACGCGACTGACTTATTCCGTTTGCGGAGCCAGCTTTTAACCCCTGTGCGCGGGCCATCGTGGTTCTGCATGCTTCACAGTTAACATTTCGACACGGCGGGGTCATCACTCTCGCAAAAGAAAGTGCAAAAGAAAATAGAAAGCAGCGCGAGCTACATACCGCCGCCCTTTGCTTCCAGTACGTAGCATCGGCAGGGGGAAGCCTTGAGAAACGCGACTGACTTATTCCGTTTGCGGAGCCAGCTTTTAACCCCTGGGCGCGGGCCATCGTGGTTCTGCATGCTTCGCAGTTAACATTTCGACACGGCGGGGTCATCACTCTCGCAAAAGAAAGTGCAAAAGAAAATAAAAAGCAGCGCGAGCTACATACCGCCGCCCTTTGCTTCCAGTACGTAGCATCGGAAGGGGGAAGCCTTGAGAAACGCGACTGACTTATTCCGTTTGCGGAGCCAGCTTTTAACCGCTGTGCGCGGGCCATCGTGGTTCTGCATGCTTCGCAGTTAACATTTCAACACGGCGGGGTCATCACTCGCGCAAAAGAACGTGCAAAAGAAAATAGAAAGCAGCGCGAGCTACATACCGCCGCCCTTCGCTTCCAGTACGTAGCATCGGCAGGGGGAAGCCTCGAGAAACGCGACTGGCTTATTCCGTTTGCGGAGCCAGCTTTTAACCCCTGTGCGCGGGCCATCGTGGTTCTGCATGCTTCGCAGTGAACATTTCGACACGGCGGGGTCATCACTCTCGCAAAAGAAAGTGCAAAAGAAAATAGAAAGCAGCGCGAGCTACATACCGCCGCCCTTTGCTTCCAGTACGTAGCATCGGCAGGGGGAAGCCTCGAGAAACGCGACTGACTTATTCCGTTTGCGGAGCCAGCTTTTAACCCCTGTGCGCGGGCCATCGTGGTTCTGCATGCTTCGCAGTTAACATTTCGACACGGCGGGGTCATCACTCTCGCAAAAGAAAGTGCAAAAGAAAATAGAAAGCAGCGCGAGCTACATACCGCCGCCCTTTGCTTCCAGTACGTAGCATCGGCAGGGGGAAGCCTCGAGAAACGCGACTGACTTATTCCGTTTGCGGAGCCAGCTTTTAACCCCTGTGCGCGGGCCATCGTGGTTCTGCATACTTCGCAGTTACCATTTCGACACGGTGGGGTCATCACTCTCGCAAAAGAAAGTGCAAAAGAAAATAGAAAGCAGCGCGAGCTTCATACCGCCCCCCTTTGCTTCCAGTACGTAGCATCGGCAGGGGGAAGCCTCGAGAAACGCGACTGACTTATTCCGTTTGCGGAGCCAGCTTTTAACCCCTGTGCGCGGGCCATCGTGGTTCTGCATGCTTCGCAGTTAACATTTCGACACGGCGGGGTCATCGCTCTCGCAAAAGAAAGTGCAAAAGAAAATAGAAAGCAGCGCGAGCTACATACCGCCGCCATTTGCTTCCAGTACGTAGCATCGGCAGGGGGAAGCCTCGAGAAACGCGACTGACTTATTCCGTTTGCGGAGCCAGCTTTTAACCCCTGTGCGCGGGCCATCGTGGTTCTGCATGCTTCGCAGTTAACATTTCGACACGGCGGGGTCATCACTCGCGCAAAAGAAAGTGCAAAAGAAAATAGAAAGCAGCGCGAGCTACATACCGCCGCCCTTTGCTTCCAGTACGTAGCATCGGCAGGGGGAAGCCTCGAGAAACGCGACTGACTTATTCCGTTTGCGGAGCCAGCTTTTAACCCCTGTGCGCGGGCCATCGTGGTTCTGCATGCTTCGCAGTTAACATTTCGACACGGCGGGGTCATCACTCTCGCAAAAGTAAGTGCAAAAGAAAATAGAAAGCAGCGCGAGCTACATACCGCCGCCCTTTGCTTCCAGTACGTAGCATCGGCAGGGGGAATCCTCGAGAAACGCGACTGACTTATTCCGTTTGCGGAGCCAGCTTTTAACCCCTGTGCGCGGGCCATCGTGGTTCTGCATGCTTCACAGTTAACATTTCGACACGGCGGGGTCATCACTCTCGCAAAAGAAAGTGCAAAAGAAAATAGAAAGCAGCGCGAGCTACATACCGCCGCCCTTTGCTTCCAGTACGTAGCATCGGCAGGGGGAAGCCTTGAGAAACGCGACTGACTTATTCCGTTTGCGGAGCCAGCTTTTAACCCCTGGGCGCGGGCCATCGTGGTTCTGCATGCTTCGCAGTTAACATTTCGACACGGCGGGGTCATCACTCTCGCAAAAGAAAGTGCAAAAGAAAATAAAAAGCAGCGCGAGCTACATACCGCCGCCCTTTGCTTCCAGTACGTAGCATCGGCAGGGGGAAGCCTTGAGAAACGCGGCTGACTTATTCCGTTTGCGGAGGCAGCTTTTAACCCCTGTGCGCGGGCCATCGTGGTTCTGCATGCTTCGCAGTTAACATTTCGACACGGCGGGGTCATCACTCTCGCAAAAGAAAGTGCAAAAGAAAATAGAAAGCAGCGCGAGCTACATACCGCCGCCCTTTGCTTCCAGTACGTAGCATCGGCAGGGGGAAGCCTTGAGAAACGCGACTGACTTATTCCATTTGCGGAGCCAGCTTTTAACCCCTGGGCGCGGGCCATCGTGGTTCTGCATGCTTCGCAGTTAACATTTCGACACGGCGGGGTCATCACTCTCGCAAAAGAAAGTGCAAAAGAAAATAGAAAGCAGCGCGAGCTACATACCGTTGCCCTTTGCTTCCAGTACGTAGCATCGGCAGGGGAAAGCCTTGAGAAAGGCGACTGACTTATTCCGTTTGCGGAGCTAGCTTTTAACCCCTGTGCGCGGGCCATCGTGGTGCTGCATGCTTCGCAGTTAACATTTCGACACGGCGGGGTCATCACTCTCGCAAAAGAAAGTGCAAAAGAAAATAGAAAGAAGCGCGAGCTACATACCGCCGCCCTTTGCTTCCAGTACGTAGCATCGGAAGGGGGAAGCCTTGAGAAACGCGACTGACTTATTCCGTTTGCGGAGCCAGCTTTTAACCGCTGTGCGCGGGCCATCGTGGTTCTGCATGCTTCGCAGTTAACATTTCAACACGGCGGGGTCATCACTCGCGCAAAAGAACGTGCAAAAGAAAATAGAAAGCAGCGCGAGCTTCATACCGCCCCCCTTTGCTTCCAGTACGTAGCATCGGCAGGGGGAAGCCTCGAGAAACGCGACTGACTTATTCCGTTTGCGAAGCCAGCTTTTAACCCCTGTGCGCGGGCCATCGTGGTTCTGCATGCTTCGTAGTTAACATTTCGACACGGCGGGGTCATCACTCTCGCAAAAGAAAGTGCAAAAGAAAATAGAAAGAAGCGCGAGCTACATACCGCCGCCCTTTGCTTCCAGTACGTAGCATCGGCAGGGGGAAGCCTCGAGAAACGCGACTGACTTATTCCGTTTGCGGAGCCAGCTTTTAACCCCTGTGCGCGGGCCATCGTGGTTCGGCATGCTTCGCAGTTAACATTTCGACACGGCGGGGTCATCTCTCTGGCAAAAGAAAGTGCAAAAGAAAAAAAAAAGCAGCGCGAGCTACATACCGCCGCCCTTTGCTTCCAGTACGTAGCATCGGCAGGGGGAAGCCTTGAGAAACGCGGCTGACTTATTCCGTTTGCGGAGGCAGCTTTTAACCCCTGTGCGCGGGCCATCGTGGTTCTGCATGCTTCGCAGTTAACATTTCGACACGGCGGGGTCATCACTCTCGCAAAAGAAAGTGCAAAAGAAAATAGAAAGCAGCGCGAGCTACATACCGCCGCCCTTTGCTTCCAGTACGTAGCATCGGCAGGGGGAAGCCTCGAGAAACGCGACTGACTTATTCCGTTTGCGGAGCCAGCTTTTAACCCCTGTGCGCGGGCCATCGTGGTTCTGCATGCTTCGCAATTAACATTTCGACACGGCGGCGTCATCACCCTCGCAAAAGAAAGTGCAAAAGAAAATAGAAAGCAGCGCGAGCTACATACCGCCGCCCTTTGCTTCCAGTACGTAGCATCGGCAGGGGGAAGCCTCGAGAAACGCGACTGACTTATTCCGTTTGCGGAGCCAGCTTTTAACCCCTGTGCGCGGGCCATCGTGGTTCTGCATGCTTCGCAGTTAACATTTTGACACGGCGGGGTCATCACTCTCGCAAAAGAAAGTGCAAAAGAAAATAGAAAGCAGCGCGAGCTACATACCGCCGCCCTTTGCTTCCAGTACGTAGCATCGGCAGGGGGAAGCCTCGAGAAACGCGACTGACTTATTCCGTTTGCGGAGCCAGCTTTTAACCCCTGTGCGTGGGCCATCGTGGTTCTGCATGCTTCGCAGTTAACATTTCGACACGGCGGGGTCATCACTCTCGCAAAAGAAAGTGCAAAAGAAAATAGAAAGCAGCGCGAGCTACATACCGCCGCCCTTTGCTTCCAGTACGTAGCATCGGCAGGGGGAAGCCTCGAGAAACGCGACTGACTTGTTCCGTTTGCGGAGCCAGCTTTTAACCCCTGTGCGCGGGCCATCGTGGTTCTGCATGCTTCGCAGTTAACATTTCGACACGGCGGGGTCATCACTCTCGCAAAAGAAAGTGCAAAAGAAAATAGAAAGCAGCGCGAGCTACATACCGCCGCCCTTTGCTTCCAGTACGTAGCATCGGCAGGGGGAAGCCTTGAGAAACGCGACTGACTTATTCCGTTTGCGGAGCGAGCTTTTAACCCCTGTGCGCGGGCCATCGTGGTTCTGCATGCTTCGCAGTTAAAATTTCGACACGGCGGGGTCATCACTCTCGCAAAAGAAAGTGCAAAAGAAAATAGAAAGCAGCGCGAGCTACATACCACCCCCTTTGGTTCCAGTACGTAGCAACGGCAGGGGGAAGCCTTGAGAAACGCGACTGACTTATTAAGTTTGCGGAGCCAGCTTTTAACCCCTGTGCGCGGGCCATCGTGGTTCTGCATGCCTCGCAGTTAACATTTGGACACGGCGGGGTTATCACTCTCGCAAAAGAAAGTGCAAAAGAAAATAGAAAGCAGCGCGAGCTACATACCGCCGCCCTTTGCTTCCAGTATGTAGCATCGGCAGGGGGAAGCCTCGTGATAGGCGACTGACTTATTCCGTTTGCGGAGCCAGCTTTTAACCCCTGTGCGCGGCCATCGTGGTTCTGCATGCTTCGCAGTTAACATTTCGACACGGTGGGGTCATCACTCTCGCAAAAGAAAGTGCAAAAGAAAATAGAAAGCAGCGCGAGCTACATACCGCTGCCCTTTGCTTCCAGTACTTAGCATCGGCAGGGGGAAGCCTCGAGAAACGCGACTGACTTATTCCGTTTGCGGAGCCAGCTTTTAACCCCTGTGCGCGGGCCATCGTGGTTCTGCATGCTTCGCAGTTAACATTTCGACACGGCGGGGTCATCACTCGCGCAAAAGAAAGTGCAAAAGAAAATTTAAAGCAGCGCGAGCTACATACCGCCGCCCTTTGCTTCCAGTACGTAGCATCGGCAGGGGGAAGACTCGAGAAACGCGACTGACTTATTCCGTTTGCGGAGCCAGCTTTTAACCCCTGTGCGCGGGCCATCGTGGTTCTGCATGCTTCGTAGTTAACATTTCGACACGGCGGGGTCATCACTCTCGCAAAAGAAAACGAAAAAGAAAATTGAAAGCAGCGCGAGCTACATACCGCCGCCATTTGCTTCCAGTACGTAGCATCGGCAGGGGGAAGCCTCGAGAAACGCGACTGACTTATTCCGTTTGCGGAGCCAGCTTTTAACCCCTGTGCGCGGGCCATCGTGGTTCTGCATGCTTCGCAGTTAACATTTCGACACGGCGGGGTCATCACTCTGGCAAAAGAAAGTGCAAAAGAAAATAGAAAGCAGCGCGAGCTACATACCGCCGCCCTTTGCTTCCAGTACGTAGCATCGGCAGGGGGAAGCCTTGAGAAACGCGACTGACTTATTCCATTTGCGGAGCCAGCTTTTAACCCCTGGGCGCGGGCCATCGTGGTTCTGCATGCTTCGCAGTTAACATTTCGACACGGCGGGGTCATCACTCTCGCAAAAGAAAGTGGAAAAGAAAATAGAAAGCAGCGCGAGCTACATACCGCCGCCCTTTGCTTCCAGTACGTAGCATCGGCAGGGGAAAGCCTTGACAAACGCGACTGACTTATTCCGTTTGCGGAGCTAGCTTTTAACCCCTGTGCGCGGGCCATCGTGGTGCTGCATGCTTCGCAGTTAACATTTCGACACGGCGGGGTCATCCCTCTCGCAAAAGAAAGTGCAAAAGAAAATAGAAAGAAGCGCGAGCTACATACCGCCGCCCTTTGCTTCCAGTACGTAGCATCGGCAGGGGGAAGCCTTGAGAAACGCGACTGACTTATTCCGTTTGCGGAGTCAGCTTTTAACCCCTGTGCGCGGGCCATCGTGGTTCTGCATGCTTCGCAGTTAACATTTCAACACGGCGGGGTCATCCCTCTCGCAAAAGAAAGTGCAAAAGAAAATAGAAACCAGCGCGAGCTACATACCGCCGCCCTTTGCTTCCAGTACGTAGCATCGGCAGGGGGAAGCCTCGAGAAACGCGACTGACTTATTCCGTTTGCGGAGCCAGCTTTTAACCCCTGTGCGCGGGCCATCGTGGTTCTGCATGCTTCGCAGTTAACATTTCGACACGGCGGGGTCATCACTCGCGCAAAAGAAAGTGCAAAAGAAAATAGAAAGCAGCGCGAGCTACATACCGCCGCCCTTTGCTTCCAGTACGTAGCATCGGCAGGGGGAAGCCTCGAGAAACGCGACTGACTTATTCCGTTTGCGGAGCCAGCTTTTAACCCCTGTGCGCGGGCCATCGTGGTTCTGCATGCTTCGCAGTTAACATTTCGACACGGCGGGGTCATCACTCTCGCAAAAGAAAGTGCAAAAGAAAATAGAAAGCAGCGCGAGCTACATACCGCCGCCCTTTGCTTCCAGTACGTAGCATCGGCAGGGGGAAGCCTCGAGAAACGCGACTGACTTATTCCGTTTGCGGAGCCAGCTTTTAACCCCTGTGCGCGGGCCATCGTGGTTCTGCATGCTTCGCAGTTAACATTTCGACACGGCGGGGTCATCACTCTCGCAAAAGAAAGTGCAAAAGAAAATAGAAAGCAGCGCGAGCTACATACCGCCGCCCTTTGCTTCCAGTACGTAGCATCGGCAGGGGGAAGCCTTGAGAAACGCGACTGACCTATTCCGTTTGCGGAGCCAGCTTTTAACCCCTGGGCGCGGGCCATCGTGGTTCTGCATGCTTCGCAGTTAACATTTCGACACGGCGGGGTCATCACTCTCGCAAAAGAAAGTGCAAAAGAAAATATACCGCCGCCCTTTGCTTCCAGTACGTAGCATCGGCAGGGGGAAGCCTTGAGAAACGCGACTGACTTATTCCATTTGCGGAGCCAGCTTTTAACCCCTGGGCGCGGGCCATCGTGGTTCTGCATGCTTCGCAGTTAACATTTCGACACGGCGGGGTCATCACAATCGCAAAAGAAAGTGCAAAAGAAAATAGAAAGCAGCGCGAGCTACATACCGTCGCCCTTTGCTTCCAGTACGTAGCATCGGCAGGGGAAAGCCTTGAGAAACGCGACTGACTTATTCCGTTTGCGGAGCTAGCTTTTAACCCCTGGGCGCGGGCCATCGTGGTTCTGCATGCTTCGCAGTTAACATTTCGACACGGCGGGGTCATCACTCTCGCAAAAGAAAGTGCAAAAGAAAATAGAAAGCAGCGCGAGCTACATACCGCCGCCCTTTGCTTCCAGTACGTAGCATCGACAGGGGGAAGCATTGAGAAACGCGACTGACTTATTCCGTTTGCGGAGCCAGCTTTTAACACCTGTGCGCGGGCCATCGTGGTTCTGCATGCTTCGCAGTTAACATTTCGACACGGCGGGGTCATCGCTCTCGCAAAAGAAAGTGCAAAAGAAAATAGAAAGCAGCGCGAGCTACATACCGCCGCCATTTGCTTCCAGTACGTAGCATCGGCAGGGGGAAGCCTCGAGAAACGCGACTGACTTATTCCGTTTGCGGAGCCAGCTTTTAACCCCTGTGCGCGGGCCATCGTGGTTCTGCATGCTTCGCAGTTAACATTTCGACACGGCGGGGTCATCACTCGCGCAAAAGAAAGTGCAAAAGAAAATAGAAAGCAGCGCGAGCTACATACCGCCGCCCTTTGCTTCCAGTACGTAGCATCGGCAGGGGGAAGCCTCGAGAAACGCGACTGACTTATTCCGTTTGCGGAGCCAGCTTTTAACCCCTGTGCGCGGGCCATCGTGGTTCTGCATGCTTCGCAGTTAACATTTCGACACGGCGGGGTCATCACTCTCGCAAAAGTAAGCGCAAAAGAAAATAGAAAGCAGCGCGAGCTACATACCGCCGCCCTTTGCTTCCAGTACGTAGCATCGGCAGGGGGAATCCTCGAGAAACGCGACTGACTTATTCCGTTGGCGGAGCCAGCTTTTAACCCCTGTGCGCGGGCCATCGTGGTTCTGCATGCTTCGCAGTTAACATTTCGACACGGCGGGGTCATCACTCTCGCAAAAGAAAGTGCAAAAGAAAATAGAAAGCAGCGCGAGCTACATACCGCCGCCCTTTGCTTCCAGTACGTAGCATCGGCAGGGGGAAGCCTTGAGAAACACGACTGACTTATTCCGTTTGCGGAGCCAGCTTTTAACCCCTGTGCGCGGGCCATCGTGGTTCTGCATGCTTCGCAGTTAACATTTCGACACGGCGGGGTCATCACTCTCGCAAAAGAAAGTGCAAAAGAAAATAGAAAGCAGCGCGAGCTACATACCGCCGCCCTTTGCTTCCAGTACTTAGCATCGGCAGGGGGAAGCCTCGAGAAACGCGACTGACTTATTCCGTTTGCGGAGCCAGCTTTTAACCCCTGTGCGCGGGCCATCGTGGTTCTGCATGCTTCGCAGTTAACATTTCGACACGGCGGGGTCATCACTCGCGCAAAAGAAAGTGCAAAAGAAAATTGAAAGCAGCGCGAGCTACATACCGCCGCCCTTTGCTTCCAGTACGTAGCATCGGCAGGGGGAAGACTCGAGAAACGCGACTGACTTATTCCGTTTGCGGAGCCAGCTTTTAACCCCTGTGCGCGGGCCATCGTGGTTCTGCATGCTTCGCAGTTAACATTTCGACACGGCGGGGTCATCACTCTCGCAAAAGAAAGTGCAAAAGAAAATAGAAAGCAGCGCGAGCTTCATACCGCCGCCCTTTGCTTCCAGTACGTAGCATCGGCAGGGGGAAGCCTCGAGAAACGCGACTGACTTATTCCGTTTGCGGAGCCAGCTTTTAACCCCTGTGCGCGGGCCATCGTGGTTCTGCATGCTTCGCAGTTAACATTTCGACACGGCGGGGTCATCACTCTCGCAAAAGAAAGTGCAAAAGAAAATAGAAAGCAGCGCGAGCTACATACCGCCGCCCTTTGCTTCCAGTACGTAGCATCGGCAGGGGGAAGCCTCGAGAAACGCGACTGACTTATTCCGTTTGCGGAGCCAGCTTTTAACCCCTGTGCGCGGGCCATCGTGGTTCTGCATGCTTCGCAGTTAACATTTCGACAGGGCGGGGTCATCACTCTCGCAAAAGAAAGTGCAAAAGAAAATAGAAAGCAGCGCGAGCTACATACCGCCGCCCTTTGCTTCCAGTACGTAGCATCGGCAGGGGGAAGAATTGAGAAACGCGACTGACTTATTCCGTTTGCGGAGCCAGCTTTTAACCCCTGGGCGCGGGCCATCGTGGTTCTGCATGCTTCGCAGTTAACATTTCGACACGGCGGGGTCATCACTCTCGCAAAAGAAAGTGCAAAAGAAAATAGAAAGCAGCGCGAGCTACATACGGCTGCCCTTTGCTTCCAGTACGTAGCATCGACAGGGGGAAGCATTGAGAAACGCGACTGACTTATTCCGTTTGCGGAGCCAGCTTTTAACACCTGTGCGCGGGCCATAGTGGTTCTGCATGCTTCGCAGTTAACATTTAGACACGGCGGGGTCATCTCTCTGGCAAAAGAAAGTGCAAAAGAAAATAAAAAGCAGCGCGAGCTACATACCGCCGCCCTTTGCTTCCAGTACGTAGCATCGGCAGGGGGAAGCCTTGAGAAACGCGGCTGACTTATTCCGTTTGCGGAGGCAGCTTTTAACCCCTGTGCGCGGGCCATCGTGGTTCTGCATGCTTCGGAGTTAACATTTCGACACGGCGGGGTCATCACTCTCGCAAAAGAAAGTGCAAAAGAAAATAGAAAGCAGCGCGAGCTACATACCGCCGCCCTTTGCTTCCAGTACGTAGCATCGGCAGGGGGAAGCCTTGAGAAACGCGACTGACTTATTCCATTTGCGGAGCCAGCTTTTAACCCCTGGGCGCGGGCCATCGTGGTTCTGCATGCTTCGCAGTTAACATTTCGACACGGCGGGGTCATCACTCTCGCAAAAGAAAGTGCAAAAGAAAATAGAAAGCAGCGCGAGCTACATACCGTCGCCCTTTGCTTCCAGTACGTAGCATCGGCAGGGGAAAGCCTTGAGAAAGGCGACTGACTTATTCCGTTTGCGGAGCTAGCTTTTAACCCCTGTGCGCGGGCCATCGTGGTGCTGCATGCTTCGCAGTTAACATTTCGACACGGCGGGGTCATCACTCTCGCAAAAGAAAGTGCAAAAGAAAATAGAAAGAAGCGCGAGCTACATACCGCCGCCCTTTGCTTCCAGTACGTAGCATCGGAAGGGGGAAGCCTTGAGAAACGCGACTGACTTATTCCGTTTGCGGAGCCAGCTTTTAACCGCTGTGCGCGGGCCATCGTGGTTCTGCATGCTTCGCAGTTAACATTTCAACACGGCGGGGTCATCACTCGCGCAAAAGAACGTGCAAAAGAAAATAGAAAGCAGCGCGAGCTACATACCGCCGCCCTTCGCTTCCAGTACGTAGCATCGGCAGGGGGAAGCCTCGAGAAACGCGACTGGCTTATTCCGTTTGCGGAGCCAGCTTTTAACCCCTGTGCGCGGGCCATCGTGGTTCTGCATGCTTCGCAGTGAACATTTCGACACGGCGGGGTCATCACTCTCGCAAAAGAAAGTGCAAAAGAAAATAGAAAGCAGCGCGAGCTACATACCGCCGCCCTTTGCTTCCAGTACGTAGCATCGGCAGGGGGAAGCCTCGAGAAACGCGACTGACTTATTCCGTTTGCGGAGCCAGCTTTTAACCCCTGTGCGCGGGCCATCGTGGTTCTGCATGCTTCGCAGTTAACATTTCGACACGGCGGGGTCATCACTCTCGCAAAAGAAAGTGCAAAAGAAAATAGAAAGCAGCGCGAGCTACATACCGCCGCCCTTTGCTTCCAGTACGTAGCATCGGCAGGGGGAAGCCTCGAGAAACGCGACTGACTTATTCCGTTTGCGGAGCCAGCTTTTAACCCCTGTGCGCGGGCCATCGTGGTTCTGCATGCTTCGCAGTTACCATTTCGACACGGTGGGGTCATCACTCTCGCAAAAGAAAGTGCAAAAGAAAATAGAAAGCAGCGCGAGCTTCATACCGCCCCCCTTTGCTTCCAGTACGTAGCATCGGCAGGGGGAAGCCTCGAGAAACGCGACTGACTTATTCCGTTTGCGGAGCCAGCTTTTAACCCCTGTGCGCGGGCCATCGTGGTTCTGCATGCTTCGCAGTTAACATTTCGACACGGCGGGGTCATCACTCGCGCAAAAGAAAGTGCAAAAGAAAATAAAAAGCAGCGCGAGCTACATACCGCCGCCCTTTGCTTCCAGTACGTAGCATCGGCAGGGGGAAGCCTCGAGAAACGCGACTGACTTATTCCGTTTGCGGAGCCAGCTTTTAACCCCTGTGCGCGGGCCATCGTGGTTCTGCATGCTTCGCAGTTAACATTTCGACACGGCGGGGTCATCACTCTCGCAAAAGTAAGTGCAAAAGAAAATAGAAAGCAGCGCGAGCTACATACCGCCGCCCTTTGCTTCCAGTACGTAGCATCGGCAGGGGGAATCCTCGAGAAACGCGACTGACTTATTCCGTTTGCGGAGCCAGCTTTTAACCCCTGTGCGCGGGCCATCGTGGTTCTGCATGCTTCACAGTTAACATTTCGACACGGCGGGGTCATCACTCTCGCAAAAGAAAGTGCAAAAGAAAATAGAAAGCAGCGCGAGCTACATACCGCCGCCCTTTGCTTCCAGTACGTAGCATCGGCAGGGGGAAGCCTTGAGAAACGCGACTGACTTATTCCGTTTGCGGAGCCAGCTTTTAACCCCTGGGCGCGGGCCATCGTGGTTCTGCATGCTTCGCAGTTAACATTTCGACACGGCGGGGTCATCACTCTCGCAAAAGAAAGTGCAAAAGAAAATAAAAAGCAGCGCGAGCTACATACCGCCGCCCTTTGCTTCCAGTACGTAGCATCGGAAGGGGGAAGCCTTGAGAAACGCGACTGACTTATTCCGTTTGCGGAGCCAGCTTTTAACCGCTGTGCGCGGGCCATCGTGGTTCTGCATGCTTCGCAGTTAACATTTCAACACGGCGGGGTCATCACTCGCGCAAAAGAACGTGCAAAAGAAAATAGAAAGCAGCGCGAGCTACATACCGCCGCCCTTCGCTTCCAGTACGTAGCATCGGCAGGGGGAAGCCTCGAGAAACGCGACTGGCTTATTCCGTTTGCGGAGCCAGCTTTTAACCCCTGTGCGCGGGCCATCGTGGTTCTGCATGCTTCGCAGTGAACATTTCGACACGGCGGGGTCATCACTCTCGCAAAAGAAAGTGCAAAAGAAAATAGAAAGCAGCGCGAGCTACATACCGCCGCCCTTTGCTTCCAGTACGTAGCATCGGCAGGGGGAAGCCTCGAGAAACGCGACTGACTTATTCCGTTTGCGGAGCCAGCTTTTAACCCCTGTGCGCGGGCCATCGTGGTTCTGCATGCTTCGCAGTTAACATTTCGACACGGCGGGGTCATCACTCTCGCAAAAGAAAGTGCAAAAGAAAATAGAAAGCAGCGCGAGCTACATACCGCCGCCCTTTGCTTCCAGTACGTAGCATCGGCAGGGGAAGCCTCGAGAAACGCGACTGACTTATTCCGTTTGCGGAGCCAGCTTTTAACCCCTGTGCGCGGGCCATCGTGGTTCTGCATGCTTCGCAGTTACCATTTCGACACGGTGGGGTCATCACTCTCGCAAAAGAAAGTGCAAAAGAAAATAGAAAGCAGCGCGAGCTTCATACCGCCCCCCTTTGCTTCCAGTACGTAGCATCGGCAGGGGGAAGCCTCGAGAAACGCGACTGACTTATTCCGTTTGCGGAGCCAGCTTTTAACCCCTGTGCGCGGGCCATCGTGGTTCTGCATGCTTCGCAGTTAACATTTCGACACGGCGGGGTCATCGCTCTCGCAAAAGAAAGTGCAAAAGAAAATAGAAAGCAGCGCGAGCTACATACCGCCGCCATTTGCTTCCAGTACGTAGCATCGGCAGGGGGAAGCCTCGAGAAACGCGACTGACTTATTCCGTTTGCGGAGCCAGCTTTTAACCCCTGTGCGCGGGCCATCGTGGTTCTGCATGCTTCGCAGTTAACATTTCGACACGGCGGGGTCATCACTCGCGCAAAAGAAAGTGCAAAAGAAAATAGAAAGCAGCGCGAGCTACATACCGCCGCCCTTTGCTTCCAGTACGTAGCATCGGCAGGGGGAAGCCTCGAGAAACGCGACTGACTTATTCCGTTTGCGGAGCCAGCTTTTAACCCCTGTGCGCGGGCCATCGTGGTTCTGCATGCTTCGCAGTTAACATTTCGACACGGCGGGGTCATCACTCTCGCAAAAGTAAGTGCAAAAGAAAATAGAAAGCAGCGCGAGCTACATACCGCCGCCCTTTGCTTCCAGTACGTAGCATCGGCAGGGGGAATCCTCGAGAAACGCGACTGACTTATTCCGTTTGCGGAGCCAGCTTTTAACCCCTGTGCGCGGGCCATCGTGGTTCTGCATGCTTCACAGTTAACATTTCGACACGGCGGGGTCATCACTCTCGCAAAAGAAAGTGCAAAAGAAAATAGAAAGCAGCGCGAGCTACATACCGCCGCCCTTTGCTTCCAGTACGTAGCATCGGCAGGGGGAAGCCTTGAGAAACGCGACTGACTTATTCCGTTTGCGGAGCCAGCTTTTAACCCCTGGGCGCGGGCCATCGTGGTTCTGCATGCTTCGCAGTTAACATTTCGACACGGCGGGGTCATCACTCTCGCAAAAGAAAGTGCAAAAGAAAATAAAAAGCAGCGCGAGCTACATACCGCCGCCCTTTGCTTCCAGTACGTAGCATCGGCAGGGGGAAGCCTTGAGAAACGCGGCTGACTTATTCCGTTTGCGGAGGCAGCTTTTAACCCCTGTGCGCGGGCCATCGTGGTTCTGCATGCTTCGCAGTTAACATTTCGACACGGCGGGGTCATCACTCTCGCAAAAGAAAGTGCAAAAGAAAATAGAAAGCAGCGCGAGCTACATACCGCCGCCCTTTGCTTCCAGTACGTAGCATCGGCAGGGGGAAGCCTTGAGAAACGCGACTGACTTATTCCATTTGCGGAGCCAGCTTTTAACCCCTGGGCGCGGGCCATCGTGGTTCTGCATGCTTCGCAGTTAACATTTCGACACGGCGGGGTCATCACTCTCGCAAAAGAAAGTGCAAAAGAAAATAGAAAGCAGCGCGAGCTACATACCGTTGCCCTTTGCTTCCAGTACGTAGCATCGGCAGGGGAAAGCCTTGAGAAAGGCGACTGACTTATTCCGTTTGCGGAGCTAGCTTTTAACCCCTGTGCGCGGGCCATCGTGGTGCTGCATGCTTCGCAGTTAACATTTCGACACGGCGGGGTCATCACTCTCGCAAAAGAAAGTGCAAAAGAAAATAGAAAGAAGCGCGAGCTACATACCGCCGCCCTTTGCTTCCAGTACGTAGCATCGGAAGGGGGAAGCCTTGAGAAACGCGACTGACTTATTCCGTTTGCGGAGCCAGCTTTTAACCGCTGTGCGCGGGCCATCGTGGTTCTGCATGCTTCGCAGTTAACATTTCAACACGGCGGGGTCATCACTCGCGCAAAAGAACGTGCAAAAGAAAATAGAAAGCAGCGCGAGCTTCATACCGCCCCCCTTTGCTTCCAGTACGTAGCATCGGCAGGGGGAAGCCTCGAGAAACGCGACTGACTTATTCCGTTTGCGAAGCCAGCTTTTAACCCCTGTGCGCGGGCCATCGTGGTTCTGCATGCTTCGCAGTTAACATTTCGACACGGCGGGGTCATCACTCTCGCAAAAGAAAGTGCAAAAGAAAATAGAAAGAAGCGCGAGCTACATACCGCCGCCCTTTGCTTCCAGTACGTAGCATCGGCAGGGGGAAGCCTCGAGAAACGCGACTGACTTATTCCGTTTGCGGAGCCAGCTTTTAACCCCTGTGCGCGGGCCATCGTGGTTCGGCATGCTTCGCAGTTAACATTTCGACACGGCGGGGTCATCTCTCTGGCAAAAGAAAGTGCAAAAGAAAAAAAAAAAGCAGCGCGAGCTACATACCGCCGCCCTTTGCTTCCAGTACGTAGCATCGGCAGGGGGAAGCCTTGAGAAACGCGGCTGACTTATTCCGTTTGCGGAGGCAGCTTTTAACCCCTGTGCGCGGGCCATCGTGGTTCTGCATGCTTCGCAGTTAACATTTCGACACGGCGGGGTCATCACTCTCGCAAAAGAAAGTGCAAAAGAAAATAGAAAGCAGCGCGAGCTACATACCGCCGCCCTTTGCTTCCAGTACGTAGCATCGGCAGGGGGAAGCCTCGAGAAACGCGACTGACTTATTCCGTTTGCGGAGCCAGCTTTTAACCCCTGTGCGCGGGCCATCGTGGTTCTGCATGCTTCGCAATTAACATTTCGACACGGCGGCGTCATCACCCTCGCAAAAGAAAGTGCAAAAGAAAATAGAAAGCAGCGCGAGCTACATACCGCCGCCCTTTGCTTCCAGTACGTAGCATCGGCAGGGGGAAGCCTCGAGAAACGCGACTGACTTATTCCGTTTGCGGAGCCAGCTTTTAACCCCTGTGCGCGGGCCATCGTGGTTCTGCATGCTTCGCAGTTAACATTTTGACACGGCGGGGTCATCACTCTCGCAAAAGAAAGTGCAAAAGAAAATAGAAAGCAGCGCGAGCTACATACCGCCGCCCTTTGCTTCCAGTACGTAGCATCGGCAGGGGGAAGCCTCGAGAAACGCGACTGACTTATTCCGTTTGCGGAGCCAGCTTTTAACCCCTGTGCGTGGGCCATCGTGGTTCTGCATGCTTCGCAGTTAACATTTCGACACGGCGGGGTCATCACTCTCGCAAAAGAAAGTGCAAAAGAAAATAGAAAGCAGCGCGAGCTACATACCGCCGCCCTTTGCTTCCAGTACGTAGCATCGGCAGGGGGAAGCCTCGAGAAACGCGACTGACTTGTTCCGTTTGCGGAGCCAGCTTTTAACCCCTGTGCGCGGGCCATCGTGGTTCTGCATGCTTCGCAGTTAACATTTCGACACGGCGGGGTCATCACTCTCGCAAAAGAAAGTGCAAAAGAAAATAGAAAGCAGCGCGAGCTACATACCGCCGCCCTTTGCTTCCAGTACGTAGCATCGGCAGGGGGAAGCCTTGAGAAACGCGACTGACTTATTCCGTTTGCGGAGCGAGCTTTTAACCCCTGTGCGCGGGCCATCGTGGTTCTGCATGCTTCGCAGTTAAAATTTCGACACGGCGGGGTCATCACTCTCGCAAAAGAAAGTGCAAAAGAAAATAGAAAGCAGCGCGAGCTACATACCACCCCCTTTGGTTCCAGTACGTAGCAACGGCAGGGGGAAGCCTTGAGAAACGCGACTGACTTATTAAGTTTGCGGAGCCAGCTTTTAACCCCTGTGCGCGGGCCATCGTGGTTCTGCATGCCTCGCAGTTAACATTTGGACACGGCGGGGTTATCACTCTCGCAAAAGAAAGTGCAAAAGAAAATAGAAAGCAGCGCGAGCTACATACCGCCGCCCTTTGCTTCCAGTATGTAGCATCGGCAGGGGGAAGCCTCGTGATAGGCGACTGACTTATTCCGTTTGCGGAGCCAGCTTTTAACCCCTGTGCGCGGCCATCGTGGTTCTGCATGCTTCGCAGTTAACATTTCGACACGGTGGGGTCATCACTCTCGCAAAAGAAAGTGCAAAAGAAAATAGAAAGCAGCGCGAGCTACATACCGCTGCCCTTTGCTTCCAGTACTTAGCATCGGCAGGGGGAAGCCTCGAGAAACGCGACTGACTTATTCCGTTTGCGGAGCCAGCTTTTAACCCCTGTGCGCGGGCCATCGTGGTTCTGCATGCTTCGCAGTTAACATTTCGACACGGCGGGGTCATCACTCGCGCAAAAGAAAGTGCAAAAGAAAATTTAAAGCAGCGCGAGCTACATACCGCCGCCCTTTGCTTCCAGTACGTAGCATCGGCAGGGGGAAGACTCGAGAAACGCGACTGACTTATTCCGTTTGCGGAGCCAGCTTTTAACCCCTGTGCGCGGGCCATCGTGGTTCTGCATGCTTCGTAGTTAACATTTCGACACGGCGGGGTCATCACTCTCGCAAAAGAAAACGAAAAAGAAAATTGAAAGCAGCGCGAGCTACATACCGCCGCCCTTTGCTTCCAGTACGTAGCATCGGCAGGGGGAAGCCTCGAGAAACGCGACTGACTTATTCCGTTTGCGGAGCCAGCTTTTAACCCCTGTGCGCGGGCCATCGTGGTTCTGCATGCTTCGCAGTTAACATTTCGACACGGCGGGGTCATCACTCTGGCAAAAGAAAGTGCAAAAGAAAATAGAAAGCAGCGCGAGCTACATACCGCCGCCCTTTGCTTCCAGTACGTAGCATCGGCAGGGGGAAGCCTTGAGAAACGCGACTGACTTATTCCATTTGCGGAGCCAGCTTTTAACCCCTGGGCGCGGGCCATCGTGGTTCTGCATGCTTCGCAGTTAACATTTCGACACGGCGGGGTCATCACTCTCGCAAAAGAAAGTGCAAAAGAAAATAGAAAGCAGCGCGAGCTACATACCGCCGCCCTTTGCTTCCAGTACGTAGCATCGGCAGGGGAAAGCCTTGACAAACGCGACTGACTTATTCCGTTTGCGGAGCTAGCTTTTAACCCCTGTGCGCGGGCCATCGTGGTGCTGCATGCTTCGCAGTTAACATTTCGACACGGCGGGGTCATCCCTCTCGCAAAAGAAAGTGCAAAAGAAAATAGAAAGAAGCGCGAGCTACATACCGCCGCCCTTTGCTTCCAGTACGTAGCATCGGCAGGGGGAAGCCTTGAGAAACGCGACTGACTTATTCCGTTTGCGGAGCCAGCTTTTAACCCCTGTGCGCGGGCCATCGTGGTTCTGCATGCTTCGCAGTTAACATTTCAACACGGCGGGGTCATCCCTCTCGCAAAAGAAAGTGCAAAAGAAAATAGAAACCAGCGCGAGCTACATACCGCCGCCCTTTGCTTCCAGTACGTAGCATCGGCAGGGGGAAGCCTCGAGAAACGCGACTGACTTATTCCGTTTGCGGAGCCAGCTTTTAACCCCTGTGCGCGGGCCATCGTGGTTCTGCATGCTTCGCAGTTAACATTTCGACACGGCGGGGTCATCACTCGCGCAAAAGAAAGTGCAAAAGAAAATAGAAAGCAGCGCGAGCTACATACTGCCGCCCTTTGCTTCCAGTACGTAGCATCGGCAGGGGGAAGCCTCGAGAAACGCGACTGACTTATTCCGTTTGCGGAGCCAGCTTTTAACCCCTGTGCGCGGGCCATCGTGGTTCTGCATGCTTCGCAGTTAACATTTCGACACGGCGGGGTCATCACTCTCGCAAAAGAAAGTGCAAAAGAAAATAGAAAGCAGCGCGAGCTACATACCGCCGCCCTTTGCTTCCAGTACGTAGCATCGGCAGGGGGAAGCCTCGAGAAACGCGACTGACTTATTCCGTTTGCGGAGCCAGCTTTTAACCCCTGTGCGCGGGCCATCGTGGTTCTGCATGCTTCGCAGTTAACATTTCGACACGGCGGGGTCATCACTCTCGCAAAAGAAAGTGCAAAAGAAAATAGAAAGCAGCGCGAGCTACATACCGCCGCCCTTTGCTTCCAGTACGTAGCATCGGCAGGGGGAAGCCTTGAGAAACGCGACTGACCTATTCCGTTTGCGGAGCCAGCTTTTAACCCCTGGGCGCGGGCCATCGTGGTTCTGCATGCTTCGCAGTTAACATTTCGACACGGCGGGGTCATCACTCTCGCAAAAGAAAGTGCAAAAGAAAATAGAAAGCAGCGCGAGCTACATACCGCTGCCCTTTGCTTCCAGTACGTAGCATCGACAGGGGGAAGCATTGAGAAACGCGATTGACTTATTCCGTTTGCGGAGCCAGCTTTTAACACCTGTGCGCGGGCCATAGTGGTTCTGCATGCTTCGCAGTTAACATTTCGACACGGCGGGGTCATCTCTCTGGCAAAAGAAAGTGCAAAAGAAAATAAAAAGCAGCGCGAGCTACATACCGCCGCCCTTTGCTTCCAGTACGTAGCATCGGCAGGGGGAAGCCTTGAGAAACGCGGCTGACTTATTCCGTTTGCGGAGGCAGCTTTTAACCCCTGTGCGCGGGCCATCGTGGTTCTGCATGCTTCGCAGTTAACATTTCGACACGGCGGGGTCATCACTCTCGCAAAAGAAAGTGCAAAAGAAAATAGAAAGCAGCGCGAGCTACATACCGCCGCCCTTTGCTTCCAGTACGTAGCATCGGCAGGGGGAAGCCTTGAGAAACGCGACTGACTTATTCCATTTGCGGAGCCAGCTTTTAACCCCTGGGCGCGGGCCATCGTGGTTCTGCATGCTTCGCAGTTAACATTTCGACACGGCGGGGTCATCACAATCGCAAAAGAAAGTGCAAAAGAAAATAGAAAGCAGCGCGAGCTACATACCGTCGCCCTTTGCTTCCAGTACGTAGCATCGGCAGGGGAAAGCCTTGAGAAACGCGACTGACTTATTCCGTTTGCGGAGCTAGCTTTTAACCCCTGGGCGCGGGCCATCGTGGTTCTGCATGCTTCGCAGTTAACATTTCGACACGGCGGGGTCATCACTCTCGCAAAAGAAAGTGCAAAAGAAAATAGAAAGCAGCGCGAGCTACATACCGCCGCCCTTTGCTTCCAGTACGTAGCATCGACAGGGGGAAGCATTGAGAAACGCGACTGACTTATTCCGTTTGCGGAGCCAGCTTTTAACACCTGTGCGCGGGCCATCGTGGTTCTGCATGCTTCGCAGTTAACATTTCGACACGGCGGGGTCATCACTCTCGCAAAAGAAAGTGCAAAAGAAAATAGAAAGCAGCGCGAGCTACATACCGCCGCCCTTTGCTTCCAGTACGTAGCATCGGCAGGGGGAAGCCTTGAGAAACACGACTGACTTATTCCGTTTGCGGAGCCAGCTTTTAACCCCTGTGCGCGGGCCATCGTGGTTCTGCATGCTTCGCAGTTAACATTTCGACACGGCGGGGTCATCACTCTCGCAAAAGAAAGTGCAAAAGAAAATAGAAAGCAGCGCGAGCTACATACCGCCGCCCTTTGCTTCCAGTACTTAGCATCGGCAGGGGGAAGCCTCGAGAAACGCGACTGACTTATTCCGTTTGCGGAGCCAGCTTTTAACCCCTGTGCGCGGGCCATCGTGGTTCTGCATGCCTCGCAGTTAACATTTCGACACGGCGGGGTTATCACTCTCGCAAAAGAAAGTGCTAAAGAAAATAGAAAGCAGCGCGAGCTACATACCGCCGCCCTTTGCTTCCAGTACGTAGCATCGGCAGGGGGAAGCCTCGTGATACGCGACTGACTTATTCCGTTTGCGAGCCAGCTTTTAACCCCTGTGCGCGGCCATCGTGGTTCTGCATGCTTCGCAGTTAACATTTCGACACGGTGGGGTCATCACTCTCGCAAAAGAAAGTGCAAAAGAAAATAGAAAGCAGCGCGAGCTACATACCGCCGCCCTTTGCTTCCAGTACTTAGCATCGGCAGGGGGAAGCCTCGAGAAACGCGACTGACTTATTCCGTTTGCGGAGCCAGCTTTTAACCCCTGTGCGCGGGCCATCGTGGTTCTGCATGCTTCGCAGTTAACATTTCGACACGGCGGGGTCATCACTCGCGCAAAAGAAAGTGCAAAAGAAAATTGAAAGCAGCGCGAGCTACATACCGCCGCCCTTTGCTTCCAGTACGTAGCATCGGCAGGGGGAAGACTCGAGAAACGCGACTGACTTATTCCGTTTGCGGAGCCAGCTTTTAACCCCTGTGCGCGGGCCATCGTGGTTCTGCATGCTTAGCAGTTAACATTTCGACACGGCGGGGTCATCACTCTCGCAAAAGAAAACGAAAAAGAAAATAGAAAGCAGCGCGAGCTACATACCGCCGCCCTTTGCTTCCAGTACGTAGCATCGGCAGGGCGAAGCCTCGAGAAACGCGACTGACTTATTCCGTTTGCGGAGCCAGCTTTTAACCCCTGTGCGCGTGCCATCGTGGTTCTGCATGCTTCGCAGTTAACATTTCGACACGGCGGGGTCATCACTCTCGCAAAAGAAAGTGCAAAAGAAAATAGAAAGCAGCGCGAGCTACATACCGCCGCCCTTTGCTTCCAGTACGTAGCATCGGCAGGGGGAAGCCTTGAGAAACGCGATTGACTTATTCTGTTTGCGGAGCCAGCTTTTAACCCCTGTGCGCGGGCCATCGTGGTTCTGCATGCTTCGCAGTTAACATTTCGACACGGCGGGGTCATCACTCTCGCAAAAGAAAGTGCAAAAGAAAATAGAAAACAGCGCGAGCTACATACCACCCACTTTGCTTCCAGTATGTAGCATCGGCAGGGGGAAGCCTTGAGAAACACGACTGACTTATTAAGTTTGCGGAGCCAGCTTTTAACCCCTGTGCGCGGGCCATCGTGGTTCTGCATGCTTCGCAGTTAACATTTCGACACGGCGGGGTCATCACTCTCGCAAAAGAAAGTGCAAAAGAAAATAGAAAGCAGCGCGAGCTACATACCGCCGCCCTTTGCTTCCAGTACGTAGCATCGGCAGGGGGAAGCCTTGAGAAACGCGACTGACTTATTCCGTTTGCGGAGCCAGCTTTTAACCCCTGTGCGGGGGCCATCGTGGTTCTGCATGCTTCGCAGTTAACATTTCGACACGGCGGGGTCATCACTCTCGCAAAAGAAAGTGCAAAAGAAAATAGAAAGCAGCGCGAGCTACATACCGCCGCCCTTTGCTTCCAGTACGTAGCATCGGCAGGGGCAAGCCTTGAGAAACGCGACTGACTTATTCCGTTTGCGGAGCCAGCTTTTAACCCCTGTGCGCGGGCCATCGTGGTTCTGCATGCTTCGCAGTTAACATTTCGACACGGCGGGGTCATCACTCGCGCAAAAGAAAGTGCAAAAGAAAATAGAAAGCAGCGCGAGCTACATACCGCCGCCCTTTGCTTCCAGTACGTAGCATCGGCAGGGGGAAGCCTCGTGAAACGCGACTGACTTATTCCGTTTGCGGAGCCAGATTTTAACCCCTGTGCGCGGGCCATCGTGGTTCTGCATGCTTCGCAGTTAACATTTCGACACGGCGGGGTCATCACTCTCGCAAAAGAAAGTGCAAAAGAAAATAGAAAGCAGCGCGAGCTACATACCGCCGCCCTTTGCTTCCAGTACGTAGCATCGGCAGGGGGAAGCCTTGAGAAACGCGACTGACTTATTCCGTTTGCGGAGCCAGCTTTTAACCCCTGTGCGCGGGCCATCGTGGTTCTGCATGCTTCGCAGTTAACATTTCGACACGGCGGGGTCATCACTCGCGCAAAAGAAAGTGCAAAAGAAAATAGAAAGCAGCGCGAGTCCATACCGCCGCCCTTTGCTTCCAGTACGTAGCATCGGCAGGGGGAAGCCTCGTGAAACGCGACTGACTTATTCCGTTTGCGGAGCCAGCTTTTAACCCCTGTGCGCGGGCCATCGTGGTTCTGCTGGCTTCGCAGTTAACATTTCGACACGGCGGGGTCATCACTCTCGCAAAAGAAAGTGCAAAAGAAAATAGAAAGCAGCGCGAGCTACATACCGCCGCCCTTTGCTTCCAGTACGTTGCATCGGCAGGGGGAAGCCTCGAGAAACGCGACTAACTTATTCCGTTTGCGGAGCCAGCTTTTAACCCCTGTGCGCGGGCCATCGTGGTTCTGCATGCTTCGCAGTTAACATTTCGACACGGCGGGGTCATCACTCGCGCAAAAGAAAGTGCAAAAGAAAATTAAAAGCAGCGCGAGCTACATACCGCCGCCCTTTGCTTCCAGTACGTAGCATGGGCAGGGGGAAGACTCGAGAAACGCGACTGACTTATTCCGTTTGCGGAGCCAGCTTTTAACCCCTGTGCGCGGGCCATCGTGGTTCTGCATGCTTCGCAGTTAACATTTCGACACGGCGGGGTCATCACTCTCGCAAAAGAAAACGAAAAAGAAAATTGAAAGCAGCGCGAGCTACATACCGCCGCCCTTTGCTTCCAGTACGTAGCATCGGCAGGGGGAAGCCTCGAGAAACGCGACTGACTTATTCCGTTTGCGGAGCCAGCTTTTAACCCCTATGCGCGGGCCATCGTGGTTCTGCTGGCTTCGCAGTTAACATTTCGACACGGCGGGGTCATCACTCTCGCAAAAGAAAGTGCAAAAGAAAATAGAAAGCAGCGCGAGCTACATACCGCCGCCCTTTGCTTCCAGTACGTAGCATCGGCAGGGGGAAGCCTCGAGAAACGCGACTGACTTATTCCGTTTGCGGAGCCAGCTTTTAATCCCTGTGCGCAGGCCATCGTGGTTCTGCATGCTTCGCAGTTAACATTTCGACACGGCGGGGTCATCACTCTCGCAAAAGAAAGTGCAAAAGAAAATAGAAAGCAGCGCGAGCTACATACCGCCGCCCTTTGCTTCCAGTACGTAGCATCGGCAGGGGGAAGCCTCGAGAAACGCGACTGACTTATTCCGTTTGCGGAGCCAGCTTTTAACCCCTGTGCGCGGGCCATCGTGGTTCTGCATGCTTCGCAGTTAACATTTCGACACGGCGGGGTCATCACTCTCGCAAAAGAAAGTGCAAAAGAAAATAGAAAGCCGCGCGAGCTACATACCGCCGCCCTTTGCTTCCAGTACGTAGCATCGGCAGGGGGAAGCCTCGAGAAACGCGACTGACTTATTCCGTTTGCGGAGCCAGCTTTTAACCCCTGTGCGCGGGCCATCGTGGTTCTGCATGCTTCGCAGTTAACATTTCGACACGGCGGGGTCATCACTCTCGCAAAAGAAAGTGCAAAAGAAAATAGAAAGCCGCGCGAGCTACATACCGCCGCCCTTTGCTTCCAGTACGTAGCATCGGCAGGGGGAAGCCTCGTGAAACGCGACTGACTTATTCCGTTTGCGGAGCCAGCTTTTAACCCCTGTGCGCGGGCCATCGTGGTTCTGCATGCTTCGCAGTTAACATTTCGACACGGCGGGGTCATCATTCTCGCAAAAGAAAGTGCCAAAGAAAATAGAAAGCCGCGCGAGCTACATACCGCCGCCCTTTGCTTCCAGTACGTAGCATCGGCAGGGGGAAGCCTCGAGAAACGCGACTGACTTATTCCGTTTGCGGAGGCAGCTTTTAACCCCTGTGCGCGGGCCATCGTGGTTCTGCATGCTTCGCAGTTAACATTTCGACACCGCGGGGTCATCACTCTCGCAAAAGAAAGTGCAAAAGAAAATAGAAAGCCGCGCGAGCTACATACCGCCGCCCTTTGCTTCCAGTACGTAGCATCGGCAGGGGTAAGCCTCGAGAAACGCGACTGACGTATTCCGTTTGCGGTGCCAGCTTTCAACCCCTGTGCGCGGGCCATCGTGGTTCTGCATGCTTCGCAGTTAACATTTCGACACGGCGGGGTCATCACTCGCGCAAAAGAAAGTGCAAAAGAAAATAGAAAGCAGCGCGAGCTACATACCGCCGCCCTTTGCTTCCAGTACGTAGCATCGGCAGGGGGAAGCCTCGTGAAACGCGACTGACTTATTCCGTTTGCGGAGCCAGATTTTAACCCCTGTGCGCGGGCCATCGTGGTTCTGCATGCTTCGCAGTTAACATTTCGACACGGCGGGGTCATCACTCTCGCAAAAGAAAGTGCAAAAGAAAATAGAAAGCAGCGCGAGCTACATACCGCCGCCCTTTGCTTCCAGTACGTAGCATCGGCAGGGGGAAGCCTTGAGAAACGCGACTGACTTATTCCGTTTGCGGAGCCAGCTTTTAACCCCTGTGCGCGGGCCATCGTGGTTCTGCATGCTTCGCAGTTAACATTTCGACACGGCGGGGTCATCACTCGCGCAAAAGAAAGTGCAAAAGAAAATAGAAAGCAGCGCGAGTCCATACCGCCGCCCTTTGCTTCCAGTACGTAGCATCGGCAGGGGGAAGCCTCGTGAAACGCGACTGACTTATTCCGTTTGCGGAGCCAGCTTTTAACCCCTGTGCGCGGGCCATCGTGGTTCTGCTGGCTTCGCAGTTAACATTTCGACACGGCGGGGTCATCACTCTCGCAAAAGAAAGTGCAAAAGAAAATAGAAAGCAGCGCGAGCTACATACCGCCGCCCTTTGCTTCCAGTACGTTGCATCGGCAGGGGGAAGCCTCGAGAAACGCGACTGACTTATTCCGTTTGCGGAGCCAGCTTTTAACCCCTGTGCGCGGGCCATCGTGGTTCTGCATGCTTCGCAGTTAACATTTCGACACGGCGGGGTCATCACTCGCGCAAAAGAAAGTGCAAAAGAAAATTAAAAGCAGCGCGAGCTACATACCGCCGCCCTTTGCTTCCAGTACGTAGCATGGGCAGGGGGAAGACTCGAGAAACGCGACTGACTTATTCCGTTTGCGGAGCCAGCTTTTAACCCCTGTGCGCGGGCCATCGTGGTTCTGCATGCTTCGCAGTTAACATTTCGACACGGCGGGGTCATCACTCTCGCAAAAGAAAACGAAAAAGAAAATTGAAAGCAGCGCGAGCTACATACCGCCGCCCTTTGCTTCCAGTACGTAGCATCGGCAGGGGGAAGCCTCGAGAAACGCGACTGACTTATTCCGTTTGCGGAGCCAGCTTTTAACCCCTATGCGCGGGCCATCGTGGTTCTGCTGGCTTCGCAGTTAACATTTCGACACGGCGGGGTCATCACTCTCGCAAAAGAAAGTGCAAAAGAAAATAGAAAGCAGCGCGAGCTACATACCGCCGCCCTTTGCTTCCAGTACGTAGCATCGGCAGGGGGAAGCCTCGAGAAACGCGACTGACTTATTCCGTTTGCGGAGCCAGCTTTTAATCCCTGTGCGCAGGCCATCGTGGTTCTGCATGCTTCGCAGTTAACATTTCGACACGGCGGGGTCATCACTCTCGCAAAAGAAAGTGCAAAAGAAAATAGAAAGCAGCGCGAGCTACATACCGCCGCCCTTTGCTTCCAGTACGTAGCATCGGCAGGGGGAAGCCTCGAGAAACGCGACTGACTTATTCCGTTTGCGGAGCCAGCTTTTAACCCCTGTGCGCGGGCCATCGTGGTTCTGCATGCTTCGCAGTTAACATTTCGACACGGCGGGGTCATCACTCTCGCAAAAGAAAGTGCAAAAGAAAATAGAAAGCCGCGCGAGCTACATACCGCCGCCCTTTGCTTCCAGTACGTAGCATCGGCAGGGGGAAGCCTCGAGAAACGCGACTGACTTATTCCGTTTGCGGAGCCAGCTTTTAACCCCTGTGCGCGGGCCATCGTGGTTCTGCATGCTTCGCAGTTAACATTTCGACACGGCGGGGTCATCACTCTCGCAAAAGAAAGTGCAAAAGAAAATAGCCGCGCGAGCTACATACCGCCGCCCTTTGCTTCCAGTACGTAGCATCGGCAGGGGGAAGCCTCGTGAAACGCGACTGACTTATTCCGTTTGCGGAGCCAGCTTTTAACCCCTGTGCGCGGGCCATCGTGGTTCTGCATGCTTCGCAGTTAACATTTCGACACGGCGGGGTCATCATTCTCGCAAAAGAAAGTGCCAAAGAAAATAGAAAGCCGCGCGAGCTACATACCGCCGCCCTTTGCTTCCAGTACGTAGCATCGGCAGGGGGAAGCCTCGAGAAACGCGACTGACTTATTCCGTTTGCGGAGGCAGCTTTTAACCCCTGTGCGCGGGCCATCGTGGTTCTGCATGCTTCGCAGTTACATTTCGACACCGCGGGGTCATCACTCTCGCAAAAGAAAGTGCAAAAGAAAATAGAAAGCCGCGCGAGCTACATACCGCCGCCCTTTGCTTCCAGTACGTAGCATCGGCAGGGGTAAGCCTCGAGAAACGCGACTGACTTATTCCGTTTGCGGTGCCAGCTTTCAACCCCTGTGCGCGGGCCATCGTGGTTCTGCATGCTTCGCAGTTAACATTTCGACACGGCGGGGTCATCACTCGCGCAAAAGAAAGTGCAAAAGAAAATAGAAAGCAGCGCGAGCTACATACCGCCGCCCTTTGCTTCCAGTACGTAGCATCGGCAGGGGGAAGCCTCGTGAAACGCGACTGACTTATTCCGTTTGCGGAGCCAGATTTTAACCCCTGTGCGCGGGCCATCGTGGTTCTGCATGCTTCGCAGTTAACATTTCGACACGGCGGGGTCATCACTCTCGCAAAAGAAAGTGCAAAAGAAAATAGAAAGCAGCGCGAGCTACATACCGCCGCCCTTTGCTTCCAGTACGTAGCATCGGCAGGGGGAAGCCTTGAGAAACGCGACTGACTTATTCCGTTTGCGGAGCCAGCTTTTAACCCCTGTGCGCGGGCCATCGTGGTTCTGCATGCTTCGCAGTTAACATTTCGACACGGCGGGGTCATCACTCGCGCAAAAGAAAGTGCAAAAGAAAATAGAAAGCAGCGCGAGTCCATACCGCCGCCCTTTGCTTCCAGTACGTAGCATCGGCAGGGGGAAGCCTCGTGAAACGCGACTGACTTATTCCGTTTGCGGAGCCAGCTTTTAACCCCTGTGCGCGGGCCATCGTGGTTCTGTTGGCTTCGCAGTTAACATTTCGACACGGCGGGGTCATCACTCTCGCAAAAGAAAGTGCAAAAGAAAATAGAAAGCAGCGCGAGCTACATACCGCCGCCCTTTGCTTCCAGTACGTTGCATCGGCAGGGGGAAGCCTCGAGAAACGCGACTGACTTATTCCGTTTGCGGAGCCAGCTTTTAACCCCTGTGCGCGGGCCATCGTGGTTCTGCATGCTTCGCAGTTAACATTTCGACACGGCGGGGTCATCACTCGCGCAAAAGAAAGTGCAAAAGAAAATTAAAAGCAGCGCGAGCTACATACCGCCGCCCTTTGCTTCCAGTACGTAGCATGGGCAGGGGGAAGACTCGAGAAACGCGACTGACTTATTCCGTTTGCGGAGCCAGCTTTTAACCCCTGTGCGCGGGCCATCGTGGTTCTGCATGCTTCGCAGTTAACATTTCGACACGGCGGGGTCATCACTCTCGCAAAAGAAAACGAAAAAGAAAATTGAAAGCAGCGCGAGCTACATACCGCCGCCCTTTGCTTCCAGTACGTAGCATCGGCAGGGGGAAGCCTCGAGAAACGCGACTGACTTATTCCGTTTGCGGAGCCAGCTTTTAACCCCTATGCGCGGGCCATCGTGGTTCTGCTGGCTTCGCAGTTAACATTTCGACACGGCGGGGTCATCACTCTCGCAAAAGAAAGTGCAAAAGAAAATAGAAAGCAGCGCGAGCTACATACCGCCGCCCTTTGCTTCCAGTACGTAGCATCGGCAGGGGGAAGCCTCGAGAAACGCGACTGACTTATTCCGTTTGCGGAGCCAGCTTTTAATCCCTGTGCGCAGGCCATCGTGGTTCTGCATGCTTCGCAGTTAACATTTCGACACGGCGGGGTCATCACTCTCGCAAAAGAAAGTGCAAAAGAAAATAGAAAGCAGCGCGAGCTACATACCGCCGCCCTTTGCTTCCAGTACGTAGCATCGGCAGGGGGAAGCCTCGAGAAACGCGACTGACTTATTCCGTTTGCGGAGCCAGCTTTTAACCCCTGTGCGCGGGCCATCGTGGTTCTGCATGCTTCGCAGTTAACATTTCGACACGGCGGGGTCATCACTCTCGCAAAAGAAAGTGCAAAAGAAAATAGAAAGCCGCGCGAGCTACATACCGCCGCCCTTTGCTTCCAGTACGTAGCATCGGCAGGGGGAAGCCTCGAGAAACGCGACTGACTTATTCCGTTTGCGGAGCCAGCTTTTAACCCCTGTGCGCGGGCCATCGTGGTTCTGCATGCTTCGCAGTTAACATTTCGACACGGCGGGGTCATCACTCTCGCAAAAGAAAGTGCAAAAGAAAATAGAAAGCCGCGCGAGCTACATACCGCCGCCCTTTGCTTCCAGTACGTAGCATCGGCAGGGGGAAGCCTCGTGAAACGCGACTGACTTATTCCGTTTGCGGAGCCAGCTTTTAACCCCTGTGCGCGGGCCATCGTGGTTCTGCATGCTTCGCAGTTAACATTTCGACACGGCGGGGTCATCATTCTCGCAAAAGAAAGTGCCAAAGAAAATAGAAAGCCGCGCGAGCTACATACCGCCGCCCTTTGCTTCCAGTACGTAGCATCGGCAGGGGGAAGCCTCGAGAAACGCGACTGACTTATTCCGTTTGCGGAGGCAGCTTTTAACCCCTGTGCGCGGGCCATCGTGGTTCTGCATGCTTCGCAGTTAACATTTCGACACCGCGGGGTCATCACTCTCGCAAAAGAAAGTGCAAAAGAAAATAGAAAGCCGCGCGAGCTACATACCGCCGCCCTTTGCTTCCAGTACGTAGCATCGGCAGGGGTAAGCCTCGAGAAACGCGACTGACTTATTCCGTTTGCGGTGCCAGCTTTCAACCCCTGTGCGCGGGCCATCGTGGTTCTGCATGCTTCGCAGTTAACATTTCGACACGGCGGGGTCATCACTCTCGCAAAAGAAAGTGCAAAAGAAGATAGAAAGCCGCGCGAGCTACATACCGCCGCCCTTTGCTTCCAGTACGTAGCATCGGCAGGGGGAAGCCTCGAGAAACGCGACTGACTTATTCCGTTTGCGGAGCCAGCTTTTAACCCCTTTGCGCGGGCCATCGTGGTTCTGCATGCTTCGCAGTTAACATTTCGACACGGCGGGGTCATCACTCTCGCAAAAGAAAGTGCAAAAGAAAATAGAAAGCCGCGCGAGCTACATACCGCCGCCCTTTGCTTCCAGTACGTAGCATCGGCAGGGGGAAGCCTCGAGAAACGCGACTGACTTATTCCGTTTGCGGAGTCAGCTTTTAACCCCTGTGCGCGGGCCATCGTGGTTCTGCATGCTTCGCAGTTAACATTTCGACACGGCGGGGTCATCACTCTCGCAAAAGAAAGTGCAAAAGAAAATAGAAAGCCGCGCGAGCTACATACCGCCGCCCTTTGCTTCCAGTACGTAGCATCGGCAGGGGGAAGCCTCGAGAAACGCGACTGACTTATTCCGTTTGCGGAGCCAGCTTTTAACCCCTGTGCGCGGGCCATCGTGGTTCTGCATGCTTCGCAGTTAACATTTCGACACGGCGGGGTCATCACTCTCGCAAAAGAAAGTGCAAAAGAAAATAGAAAGCAGCGCGAGCTACATACCGCCGCCCTTTGCTTCCAGTACGTAGCATCGGCAGGGGGAAGCCTCGAGAAACGCGACTGACTTATTCCGTTTGCGGAGCCAGCTTTTAACCCCTGTGCGCGGGCCATCGTGGTTCTGCATGTTTCGCAGTTAACATTTCGAAACGGCGGGGTCATCACTCTCGCAAAAGAAAGTGCAAAAGAAAATACAAAGCAGCGCGAGCTACATACCGCCGCCCTTTGCTTCCAGTACGTAGCATCGGCAGGGGGAAGCCTCGAGAAACGCGACTGACTTATTCCGTTTGCGGAGCCAGCTTTTAACCCCTGTGCGCGGGCCATCGTGGTTCTGCATGCTTCGCAGTTAACATTTCGACACGGCGGGGTCATCACTCTCGCAAAAGAAAGTGCAAAAGAAAATAGAAAGCAGCGCGAGCTACATACCACCGCCCTTTGCTTCCAGTACGTAGCATCGGCAGGGGGAAGCCTCGAGAAACGCGACTGACTTATTATGTTTGCGGAGCCAGCTTTTAACCCCTGTGCGCGGGCCATCGTGGTTCTGCATGCTTCGCAGTTAACATTTCGACACGGCGGGGTCATCACTCTCGCAAAAGAAAGTGCAAAAGAAAATAGAAAGCCGCGCGAGCTACATACCGCCGCCCTTTGCTTCCAGTACGTAGCATCGGCAGGGGAAGCCTCGAGAAACGCGACTGACTTATTCCGTTTGCGGAGCCAGCTTTTAACCCCTGTGCGCGGGCCATCGTGGTTCTGCATGCTTCACAGTTAACATTTCGACACGGCGGGGTCATCACTCTCGCAAAAGAAAGTGCAAAAGAAAATAGAAAGCAGCGCGAGCTACATACCGCCGCCCTTTGCTTCCAGTACGTAGCATCGGCAGGGGGAAGCCTCGAGAAACGCGACTGACTTATTCCGTTTGCGGAGCCAGCTTTTAACCCCTGTGCGCGGGCCATCGTGGTTCTGCATGCTTCGCAGTTAACATTTCGACACGGCGGGGTCATCACTCTCGCAAAAGAAAGTGCAAAAGAAAATAGAAAGCAGCGCGACTACATACCGCCGCCCTTTGCTTCCAGTACGTAGCATCGGCAGGGGGAAGCCTCGAGAAACGCGACTGACTTATTCCGTTTGCGGAGCCAGCTTTTAACCCCTGTGCGGGGGCCATCGTGGTTCTGCATGCTTCGCAGTTAACATTTCGACACGGCGGGGTCATCACTCTCGCAAAAGAAAGTGCAAAAGAAAATAGAAAGCAGCGCGAGCTACATACCGCCGCCCTTTGCTTCCAGTACGTAGCATCGGCAGGGGGAAGCCTTGAGAAACGCGACTGACTTATTCCGTTTGCGGAGCCAGCTTTTAACCCCTGTGCGCGGGCCATCGTGGTTCTGCATGCTTCGCAGTTAACATTTGGACACGGTGGGGTCATCACTCGCGCAAAAGAAAGTGCAAAAGAAAATAGAAAGCAGCGCGAGCTACATACCGCCGCCCTTTGCTTCCAGTACGTAGGATCGGCAGGGGGAAGCCTCGTGAAACGCGACTGACTTATTCCGTTTCCGGAGCCAGCTTTTAACCCCTGTGCGCGGGCCATCGTGGTTCTGCATGCTTCGCAGTTAACATTTCGACACGGCGGGGTCATCACTCTCGCAAAAGAAAGTGCAAAAGAAAATAGAAAGCAGCGCGAGCTACATACCGCCGCCCTTGGCTTCCAGTACGTAGCATCGGCAAGGGGAAGCCTTGAGAAACGCGACTGACTTATTCCGTTTGCGGAGCCAGCTTTTAACCCCTGGGCGCGGGCCATCGTGGTTCTGCATGCTTCGCAGTTAACATTTCGACACGGCGGGGTCATCACTCTCGCAAAAGAAAGTGCAAAAGAAGATAGAAAGCAGCGCGAGCTACATACCGCCGCCCTTTGCTTCCAGTACGTAGCATCGGCAGGGGGAAGCCTTGAGAAACGCGACTGACTTATTCCGTTTGCGGAGCCAGCTTTTAACCCCTGGGCGCGGGCCATCGTGGTTCTGCATGCTTCGCAGTTAACATTTCGACACGGCGGGGTCATCACTCTCGCAAAAGAAACTGCAAAAGAAAATAGAAAGCAGCGCGAGCTACATACCGCCGCCCTTTGCTTCCAGTACGTAGCATCGGCAGGGGGAAGCCTTGAGAAACGCGACTGACTGATTCCGTTTGAGGAGCCAGCTTTTAACCCCTGTGCGCGGGCCATCGTGGTTCTGCATGCTTCGCAGTTAACATTTCGACACGGCGGGGTCATCACTCTCGCAAAAGAAAGTGCAAAAAGAAATAAAAAGCAGCGCGAGCTACATACCTCCGCCCTTTGCTTCCAGTACGTAGCATCGGCAGAAGAAAGCCTTGAGAAACGCGACTGACTTATTGCGTTTGCGGAGCTAGCTTTTAACCCCTGTGCGCGGGCCATCGTGGTTCTGCATGCTTCGCAGTTAACATTTCGACACGGCGGGGTCATCACTCTCGCAAAAGAAAGTGCAAAAGAAAATAGAAAGCAGCGCGAGCTACATACCGCCTCCCTTTGCTTCCAGTACGTAGCATCGGCAGGGGAAAGCCTTCAGAAACGCGACTGACTTATTCCGTTTGCGGAGCCAGCTTTTAACCCCTGGGCGCGGGCCATCGTGGTTCTGCATGCTTCGCAGTTAACATTTCGACACGGCGGGGCTATCACTCTCGCAAAAGAAAGTGCAAAAGAAAATAGAAAGCAGCGCGAGCTACATACCGCCGCCCTTTGCTTCCAGTACGTAGCATCGGCAGGGGGAAGCCTTGAGAAACGCGACTGACTTATTCCGTTTGCGGAGCTAGCTTTTAACCCCTGTGCGCGGGCCATCGTGGTTATGCATGCTTCGCAGTTAACATTTCGACACGGCGGGGTCATCACTCTCGCAAAAGAAAGTGCAAAAGAAAATAGAAAGCAGCGCGAGCTACATACTGCCGCCCTTTGCTTCCAGTACGTAGCATCGGCAGAAGAAAGCCTTGAGAAACGCGACTGACTTATTGCGTTTGCGGAGGTAGCTTTTAACCCCTGTGCGCGGGCCATCGTGGTTCTGCATGCTTCGCAGTTAACATTTCGACACGGCGGGGTCGTCACTCTCGCAAAAGAAAGTGCAAAAGAAAATAGAAAGCAGCGCGAGCTACATACCGCCGCCCTTTGCTTCCAGTACGTAGCATCGGCAGGGGGAAGCCTTGAGAAACGCGACTGACTTATTCCGTTTGCGGAGCCAGCTTTTAACCCCTGTGCGCGGGCCATCGTGGTTCTGCATGCTTCGCAGTTAACATTTCGACACGGCGGGGTCGTCACTCTCGCAAAAGAAAGTGCAAAAGAAAATAGAAAGCAGCGCGAGCTACATACCGCCGCCCTTTGCTTCCAGTACGTAGCATCGGCAGGGGGAAGCCTTGAGAAACGCGACTGACTTATTCCGTTTGCGGAGCCAGCTTTTAACCCCTGTGCGCGGGCCATCGTGGTTCTGCATGCTTCGCAGTTAACATTTCGACACGGCGGGGTCATCACTCTCGCAAAAGAAAGTGCAAAAAGAAATAAAAAGCAGCGCGAGCTACATACCGCCGCCCTTTGCTTCCAGTACGTAGCATCGGCAGAAGAAAGCCTTGAGAAACGCGACTGACTTATTGCGTTTGCGGAGCTAGCTTTTAACCCCTGTGCGCGGGCCATCGTGGTTCTGCATGCTTCGCAGTTAACATTTCGACACGGCGGGGTCATCACTCTCGCAAAAGAAAGTGCAAAAGAAAATAGAAAGCAGCGCGAGCTACATACCGCCGCCCTTTGCTTCCAGTACGTAGCATCGGCAGGGGAAAGCCTTCAGAAACGCGACTGACTTATTCCGTTTGCGGAGCCAGCTTTTAACCCCTGGGCGCGGGCCATCGTGGTTCTGCATGCTTCGCAGTTAACATTTCGACACGGCGGGGCTATCACTCTCGCAAAAGAAAGTGCAAAAGAAAATAGAAAGCAGCGCGAGCTACATACCGCCGCCCTTTGCTTCCAGTACGTAGCATCGGCAGGGGGAAGCCTTGAGAAACGCGACTGACTTATTCCGTTTGCGGAGCTAGCTTTTAACCCCTGTGCGCGGGCCATCGTGGTTATGCATGCTTCGCAGTTAACATTTCGACACGGCGGGGTCATCACTCTCGCAAAAGAAAGTGCAAAAGAAAATAGAAAGCAGCGCGAGCTACATACTGCCGCCCTTTGCTTCCAGTACGTAGCATCGGCAGAAGAAAGCCTTGAGAAACGCGACTGACTTATTGCGTTTGCGGAGCTAGCTTTTAACCCCTGTGCGCGGGCCATCGTGGTTCTGCATGCTTCGCAGTTAACATTTCGACACGGCGGGGTCGTCACTCTCGCAAAAGAAAGTGCAAAAGAAAATAGAAAGCAGCGCGAGCTACATACCGCCGCCCTTTGCTTCCAGTACGTAGCATCGGCAGGGGGAAGCCTTGAGAAACGCGACTGACTTATTCCGTTTGCGGAGCCAGCTTTTAACCCCTGTGCGCGGGCCATCGTGGTTCTGCATGCTTCGCAGTTAACATTTCGACACGGCGGGGTCGTCACTCTCGCAAAAGAAAGTGCAAAAGAAAATAGAAAGCAGCGCGAGCTACATACCGCCGCCCTTTGCTTCCAGTACGTAGCATCGGCAGGGGGAAGCCTTGAGAAACGCGACTGACTTATTCCGTTTGCGGAGCCAGCTTTTAACCCCTGTGCGCGGGCCATCGTGGTTCTGCATGCTTCGCAGTTAACATTTCGACACGGCGGGGTCATCACTCTCGCAAAAGAAAGTGCAAAAAGAAATAAAAAGCAGCGCGAGCTACATACCGCCGCCCTTTGCTTCCAGTACGTAGCATCGGCAGAAGAAAGCCTTGAGAAACGCGACTGACTTATTGCGTTTGCGGAGCTAGCTTTTAACCCCTGTGCGCGGGCCATCGTGGTTCTGCATGCTTCGCAGTTAACATTTCGACACGGCGGGGTCATCACTCTCGCAAAAGAAAGTGCAAAAGAAAATAGAAAGCAGCGCGAGCTACATACCGCCGCCCTTTGCTTCCAGTACGTAGCATCGGCAGGGGAAAGCCTTCAGAAACGCGACTGACTTATTCCGTTTGCGGAGCCAGCTTTTAACCCCTGGGCGCGGGCCATCGTGGTTCTGCATGCTTCGCAGTTAACATTTCGACACGGCGGGGTTATCACTCTCGCAAAAGAAAGTGCAAAAGAAAATAGAAAGCAGCGCGAGCTACATACCGCCGCCCTTTGCTTCCAGTACGTAGCATCGGCAGGGGGAAGCCTTGAGAAACGCGACTGACTTATTCTGTTTGCGGAGCTAGCTTTTAACCCCTGTGCGCGGGCCATCGTGGTTATGCATGCTTCGCAGTTAACATTTCGACACGGCGGGGTCATCACTCTCGCAAAAAAAATGCAAAAGAAAATAGAAAGCAGCGCGAGCTACATACTGCCGCCCTTTGCTTCCAGTACGTAGCATCGGCAGAAGAAAGCCTTGAGAAACGCGACTGACTTATTGCGTTTGCGGAGCTAGCTTTTAACCCCTGTGCGCGGGCCATCGTGGTTCTGCATGCTTCGCAGTTAACATTTCGACACGGCGGGGTCGTCACTCTCGCAAAAGAAAGTGCAAAAGAAAATAGAAAGCAGCGCGAGCTACATACCGCCGCCCTTTGCTTCCAGTACGTAGCATCGGCAGGGGGAAGCCTTGAGAAACGCGACTGACTTATTCCGTTTGCGGAGCCAGCTTTTAACCCCTGTGCGCGGGCCATCGTGGTTCTGCATGCTTCGCAGTTAACATTTCGACATGGCGGGGTCATCACTCTCGCAAAAGAAAGTGCAAAAGAAAATAGAAAGCAGCGCGAGCTACATACCGCCGCCCTTTGCTTCCAGTACGTAGCATCGGCAGGGGGAAGGCTTGAAAAACGCGACTGACATATTCCGTTTGCGGAGCCAGCTTTTAACCCCTGGGCGCGGGCCATCGTGGTTCTGCATGCTTCGCAGTTAACATTTCGACACGGCGGGGTCATCACTCTCGCAAAAGAAAGTGCAAAAGGAAATAGAAAGCAGCGCGAGCTACATACCGCCGCCCTTTGGATCCAGTACGTAGCATCGGCAGGGGAAAGCCTTGAGAAACGCGACTGACTTATTCCGTTTGTGGAGCTAGCTTTTAACCCCTGTGCCCGGGCCATCGTGGTTCTGCATGCTTCGCAGTTAACATTTTGACACGGCGGGGTCATCACTCTCGCAAAAGAAAGTGCAAAAGGAAATAGAAAGCAGCGCGAGCTACATACCGCCGCCCTTTGCTTCCAGTACGTAGCATCGGCAGGGGGAAGCCTCGTGAAACGCGACTGACTTATTCCGTTTGCGGAGCCAGATTTTAACCCCTGTGCGCGGGCCATCGTGGTTCTGCATGCTTCGCAGTTAACATTTCGACACGGCGGGGTCATCACTCTCACAAAAGAAAGTGCAAAAGAAAATAGAAAGCAGCGCGAGCTACATACCGCCGCCCTTTGCTTCCAGTACGTAGCATCGGCAGGGGGAAGCCTTGAGAAACGCGACTGACTTATTCCGTTTGCGGAGCCAGCTTTTAACCCCTGTGCGCGGGCCATCGTGGTTCTGCATGCTTCGCAGTTAATATTTCGACACGGCGGGGTCATCACTCGCGCAAAGGAAAGTGCAAAAGAAAATTGAAAGCAGCGCGAGTCCATACCGCCGCCCTTTGCTTCCAGTACGTAGCATCGGCAGGGGGAAGCCTCGTGAAACGCGACTGACTTATTCCGTTTGCGGAGCCAGCTTTTAACCCCTGTGCGCGGGCCATCGTGGTTCTGCTGGCTTCGCAGTTAACATTTCGACACGGCGGGGTCATCACTCTCGCAAAAGAAAGTGCAAAAGAAAATAGAAAGCAGCGCGAGCTACATACCGCCGCCCTTTGCTTCCAGTACGTTGCATCGGCAGGGGGAAGCCTCGAGAAACGCGACTGACTTATTCCGTTTGCGGAGCCAGCTTTTAACCCCTGTGCGCGGGCCATCGTGGTTCTGCATGCTTCGCAGTTAACATTTCGACACGGCGGGGTCATCACTCGCGCAAAAGAATGTGCAAAAGAAAATTAAAAGCAGCGCAAGCTACATACCGCCGCCCTTTGCTTCCAGTACGTAGCATGGGCAGGGGGAAGACTCGAGAAACGCGACTGACTTATTCCGTTTGCGGAGCCAGCTTTTAACCCCTGTGCGCGGGCCATCGTGGTTCTGCATGCTTCGCAGTTAACATTTCGACACGGCGGGGTCATCACTCTCGCAAAAGAAAACGAAAAAGAAAATTGAAAGCAGCGCGAGCTACATACCGCCGCCCTTTGCTTCCAGTACGTAGCACGGCAGGGGGAAGCCTCGAGAAACGCGACTGACTTATTCCGTTTGCGGAGCCAGCTTTTAACCCCTATGCGCGGGCCATCGTGGTTCTGCTGGCTTCGCAGTTAACATTTCGACACGGCGGGGTCATCACTCTCGCAAAAGAAAGTGCAAAAGAAAATAGAAAGCAGCGCGAGCTACATACCGCCGCCCTTTGCTTCCAGTACGTAGCATCGGCAGGGGGAAGCCTCGAGAAACGCGACTGACTTATTCCGTTTGCGGAGCCAGCTTTTAATCCCTGTGCGCAGGCCATCGTGGTTCTGCATGCTTCGCAGTTAACATTTCGACACGGCGGGGTCATCACTCTCGCAAAAGAAAGTGCAAAAGAAAATAGAAAGCAGCGCGAGCTACATACCGCCGCCCTTTGCTTCCAGTACGTAGCATCGGCAGGGGGAAGCCTCGAGAAACGCGACTGACTTATTCCGTTTGCGGAGCCAGCTTTTAACCCCTATGCGCGGGCCATCGTGGTTCTGCATGCTTCGCAGTTAACATTTCGACACGGCGGGGTCATCACACTCGCAAAAGAAAGTGCAAAAGAAAATAGAGAGCAGCGCGAGCTACATACCGCCGCCCTTTGCTTCCAGTACGTAGCATCGGCAGGGGGAAGCCTCGAGAAACGCGACTGACTTATTCCGTTTGCGGAGCCAGCTTTTAACCCCTGTGCGCGGGCCATCGTGGTTCTGCATGCTTCGCAGTTAACATTTCGACACGGCGGGGTCATCACTCTCGCAAAAGAAAGTGCAAAAGAAAATAGAAAGCCGCGCGAGCTACATACCGCCGCCCTTTGCTTCCAGTACGTAGCATCGGCAGGGGGAAGCCTCGAGAAACGCGACTGACTTATTCCGTTTGCGGAGGCAGCTTTTAACCCCTGTGCGCGGGCCATCGTGGTTCTGCATGCTTCGCAGTTAACATTTCGACACGGCGGGGTCATCACTCTCGCAAAAGAAAGTGCAAAAGAAAATAGAAAGCCGCGCGAGCTACATACCGCCGCCCTTTGCTTCCAGTACGTAGCATCGGCAGGGGGAAGCCTCGAGAAACGCGACTGACTTATTCCGTTTGCGGTGCCAGCTTTCAACCCCTGTGCGCGGGCCATCGTGGTTCTGCATGCTTCGCAGTTAACATTTCGACACGGCGGGGTCATCACTCTCGCAAAAGAAAGTGCAAAAGAAGATAGAAAGCCGCGCGAGCTACATACCGCCGCCCTTTGCTTCCAGTACGTAGCATCGGCAGGGGGAAGCCTCGAGAAACGCGACTGACTTATTCCGTTTGCGGAGTCAGCTTTTAACCCCTGTGCGCGGGCCATCGTGGTTCTGCATGCTTCGCAGTTAACATTTCGACACGGCGGGGTCATCACTCTCGCAAAAGAAAGTGCAAAAGAAAATAGAAAGCCGCGCGAGCTACATACCGCCGCCCTTTGCTTCCAGTACGTAGCATCGGCAGGGGGAAGCCTCGAGAAACGCGACTGACTTATTCCGTTTGCAGAGCCAGCTTTTAACCCCTGTGCGCGGGCCATCGTGGTTCTGCATGCTTCGCAGTTAACATTTCGACACGGCGGGGTCATCACTCTCGCAAAAGAAAGTGCAAAAGAAAATAGAAAGCAGCGCGAGCTACATACCGCCGCCCTTTGCTTCCAGTACGTAGCATCGGCAGGGGGAAGCCTCGAGAAACGCGACTGACTTATTCCGTTTGCGGAGCCAGCTTTTAACCCCTGTGCGCGGGCCATCGTGGTTCTGCATGTTTCGCAGTTAACATTTCGACACGGCGGGGTCATCACTCTCGCAAAAGAAAGTGCAAAAGAAAATAGAAAGCAGCGCGAGCTACATACCGCCGCCCTTTGCTTCCAGTACGTAGCATCGGCAGGGGGAAGCCTCGAGAAACGCGACTGACTTATTCCGTTTGCGGAGCCAGCTTTTAACCCCTGTGCGCGGGCCATCGTGGTTCTGCATGCTTCGCAGTTAACATTTCGACACGGCGGGGTCATCACTCTCGCAAAAGAAAGTGCAAAAGAAAATAGAAAGCAGCGCGAGCTACATACCGCCGCCCTTGGCTTCCAGTACGTAGCATCGGCAAGGGGAAGCCTTGAGAAACGCGACTGACTTATTCCGTTTGCGGAGCCAGCTTTTAACCCCTGGGCGCGGGCCATCGTGGTTCTGCATGCTTCGCAGTTAACATTTCGACACGGCGGGGTCATCACTCTCGCAAAAGAAAGTGCAAAAGAAGATAGAAAGCAGCGCGAGCTACATACCGCCGCCCTTTGCTTCCAGTACGTAGCATCGGCAGGGGGAAGCCTTGAGAAACGCGACTGACTTATTCCGTTTGCGGAGCCAGCTTTTAACCCAGGTGCGCGGGGCATCGTGGTTCTGCATGCTTCGCAGTTAACATTTCGACACAGCGGGGTCATCACTGTCGCAAAAGAAAGTGCAAAAGAAAATAGAAAGTAGCGCGAGCTACATACCGCCGCCCTTTGCTTCCAGTACGTAGCATCGGCAGGGGAAGCCTTGAGAAACGCGACTGACTTATTCCGTTTGCGGAGCCAGCTTTTAACCCCTGGGCGCTTGCCATCGTGGTTCTGCATGCTTCGCAGTTAACATTTCGACACGGCGGGGTCATCACTCTCGCAAAAGAAAGTGCTAAAGAAAATAGAAAGCAGCGCGAGCTACATACCGCCGCCCTTTGCTTCCAGTACGTAGCATCGGCAGGGGGAAGCCTTGAGAAACGCGACTGACTTATTCCGTTTGCGGAGCCAGCTTTTAACCCCTGGGCGCGAGCCATCGTGGTTCTGCATGCTTCGCAATTAACATTTCGACACGGCAGGGTCATCACTCTCGCAAAAGAAAGTGCAAAAGAAGATAGAAAGCAGCGCGAGCTACATACCGCCGCCCTTTGCTTCCAGTACGTAGCATCGGCAGGGGGAAGCCTTGAGAAACGCGACTGACTTATTCCGTTTGCGGAGCCAGCTTTTAACCCATGTGCGCGGGGCATCGTGGTTCTGCATGCTTCGCAGTTAACATTTCGACACAGCGGGGTCATCACTGTCGCAAAAGAAAGTGCAAAAGAAAATAGAAAGTAGCGCGAGCTACATACCGCCGCCCTTTGCTTCCAGTACGTAGCATCGGCAGGGGAAGCCTTGAGAAACGCGACTGACTTATTCCGTTTGCGGAGCCAGCTTTTAACCCCTGGGCGCTTGCCATCGTGGTTCTGCATGCTTCGCAGTTAACATTTCGACACGGCGGGGTCATCACTCTCGCAAAAGAAAGTGCAAAAGAAAATAGAAAGCAGCGCGAGCTACATACCGCCGCGCTTTGCTTCCAGTACGTAGCATCGGCAGGGGGAAGCCTTGAGAAACGCGACTGACTTATTCCGTTTGCGGAGCCAGCTTTTAACCCCTGGGCGCGAGCCATCGTGGTTCTGCATGCTTCGCAGTTAACATTTCGACACGGCAGGGTCATCACTCTCCCAAAAGAAAGTGCAAAAGAAAATAGAAAGCAGCGCGAGCTACATACCGCCGCCCTTTGCTTCCAGTACGTAGCATCGGCAGGGGGAAGCCTTGAGAAACGCGACTGACTTATTCCGTTTGCGGAGCTAGCTTTTAACCCCTGTGCGCGGGCCATCGTGGTTCTGCATGCTTCGCAGTTAACATTTCGACACGGCGGGGTCGTCACTCTCGCAAAAGAAAGTGCAAAAGAAAATAGAAAGCAGCGCGAGCTACATACCGCCGCCCTTTGATTCCAGTACGTAGCATCGGCAGGGGGAAGCCTTGAGAAAAGCGACTGACTTATTCCGTTTGCGGAGCCAGCTTTTAACCCCTGGGCGCGGGCCATCGTGGTTCTGCATGCTTCGCAGTTAACATTTCGACACGGCGGGGTCATTACTCTCGCAAAAGAAAGTGCAAAAGAAAATAGAAAGCAGCGCGAGCAACATACCGCCGCCCTTTGCTTCCAGTACGTAGCATCGGCAGGGGGAAGCCTTGAGAAACGCGACTGACTTATTCCGTTTGCGGAGCCAGCTTTTAACCCCTGTGCGCGGGCCATCGTGGTTCTGCATGCTTCGCAGTTAACATTTCGACACGGCAGGGTCATCGCTCTCGCAAAAGAAAGTGCAAAAGAAAATAGAAAGCAGCGCGAGCTACATACCGCCGCCCTTTGCTTCCAGTACGTAGCATCGGCAGGGGGAAGCCTTGAGAAACGCGACTGACTTATTCCATTTGCGGAGCCTGCTTTTAACCCCTGGGCGCGGGCCATCGTGGTTCTGCATGCTTCGCAGTTAACATTTCGACACGGCGGGGTCATCACTCTCGCAAAAGAAACTGCAAAAGAAAATAGAAAGCAGCGCGAGCTACATACCGCCGCCCTTTGCTTCCAGTACGTAGCATCGGCAGGGGGAAGCCTTGAGAAACGCGACTGACTGATTCCGTTTGAGGAGCCAGCTTTTAACCCCTGGGCGCGGGCCATCGTGGTTCTGCATGCTTCGCAGTTAACATTTCGACACGGCGGGGTCATCACTCTCGCAAAAGAAAGTGCAAAAGAAAATAGAAAGCAGCGCGAGCTATATACCGCCGCCCTTTGGATCCAGTACGTAGCATCGGCTGGGGGAAGCCTTGAGAAACGCGACTGACGTATTCCGTTTGCGGAGCCAGCTTTTAACCCCTGTGCGCGGGCCATCGTGGTTCTGCATGCTTCGCAGTTAACATTTCGACACGGCGGGGTCATCACTCTCGCAAAAGAAAGTGCAAAAAGAAATAAAAAGCAGCGCGAGCTACATACCTCCGCCCTTTGCTTCCAGTACGTAGCATCGGCAGAAGAAAGCCTTGAGAAACGCGACTGACTTATTGCGTTTGCGGAGCTAGCTTTTAACCCCTGTGTGCGGGCCATCGTGGTTCTGCATGCTTCGCAGTTAACATTTCGACACGGCGGGGTCATCACTCTCGCAAAAGAAAGTGCAAAAGAAAATAGAAAGCAGCGCGAGCTACATACCGCCGCCCTTTGCTTCCAGTACGTAGCATCGGCAGGGGAAAGCCTTCAGAAACGCGACTGACTTATTCCGTTTGCGGAGCCAGCTTTTAACCCCTGGGCGCGGGCCATCGTGGTTCTGCATGCTTCGCAGTTAACATTTCGACACGGCGGGGCTATCACTCTCGCAAAAGAAAGTGCAAAAGAAAATAGAAAGCAGCGCGAGCTACATACCGCCGCCCTTTGCTTCCAGTACGTAGCATCGGCAGGGGGAAGCCTTGAGAAACGCGACTGACTTATTCCGTTTGCGGAGCTAGCTTTTAACCCCTGTGCGCGGGCCATCGTGGTTATGCATGCTTCGCAGTTAACATTTCGACACGGCGGGGTCATCACTCTCGCAAAAGAAAGTGCAAAAGAAAATAGAAAGCAGCGCGAGCTACATACTGCCGCCCTTTGCTTCCAGTACGTAGCATCGGCAGGGGGAAGCCTTGAGAAACGCGACTGACTTATTGCATTTGCGGAGCTAGCTTTTAAAGCCTGCGCGCGGGCCATCGTGGTTCTGCATGCTTCGCAGTTAACATTTCGACACGGCGGGGTCATCACTCTCGCAAAAGAAAGTGCAAAAGAAAATAGAAAGCAGCGCGAGCTACATACCGCCGCCCTTTGCTTCCAGTACGTAGCATCGGCAGGGGGAAGCCTTGAGAAACGCGACTGACTGATTCCGTTTGAGGAGCCAGCTTTTAACCCCTGGGCGCGGGCCATCGTGGTTCTGCATGCTTCGCAGTTAACATTTCGACACGGCGGGGTCATCACTCTCGCAAAAGAAAGTGCAAAAGAAAATAGAAAGCAGCGCGAGCTATATACCGCCGCCCTTTGGATCCAGTACGTAGCATCGGCTGGGGGAAGCCTTGAGAAACGCGACTGACGTATTCCGTTTGCGGAGCCAGCTTTTAACCCCTGTGCGCGGGCCATCGTGGTTCTGCATGCTTCGCAGTTAACATTTCGACACGGCGGGGTCATCACTCTCGCAAAAGAAAGTGCAAAAAGAAATAAAAAGCAGCGCGAGCTACATACCTCCGCCCTTTGCTTCCAGTACGTAGCATCGGCAGAAGAAAGCCTTGAGAAACGCGACTGACTTATTGCGTTTGCGGAGCTAGCTTTTAACCCCTGTGTGCGGGCCATCGTGGTTCTGCATGCTTCGCAGTTAACATTTCGACACGGCGGGGTCATCACTCTCGCAAAAGAAAGTGCAAAAGAAAATAGAAAGCAGCGCGAGCTACATACCGCCGCCCTTTGCTTCCAGTACGTAGCATCGGCAGGGGAAAGCCTTCAGAAACGCGACTGACTTATTCCGTTTGCGGAGCCAGCTTTTAACCCCTGGGCGCGGGCCATCGTGGTTCTGCATGCTTCGCAGTTAACATTTCGACACGGCGGGGCTATCACTCTCGCAAAAGAAAGTGCAAAAGAAAATAGAAAGCAGCGCGAGCTACATACCGCCGCCCTTTGCTTCCAGTACGTAGCATCGGCAGGGGGAAGCCTTGAGAAACGCGACTGACTTATTCCGTTTGCGGAACTAGCTTTTAACCCCTGTGCGCGGGCCATCGTGGTTCTGCATGCTTCGCAGTTAACATTTCGACACGGCGGGGTCATCACTCTCGCAAAAGAAAGTGCTAAAGAAAATAGAAAGCAGCGCGAGCTACATACCGCCGCCCTTTGCTTCCAGTACGTAGCATAGCATCGGCAGGGGGAAGCCTTGAGAAACGCGACTGACTTATTCCGTTTGCGGAGCCAGCTTTTAACCCCTGTGCGCGGGCCATCGTGGTTCTGCATGCTTCGCAGTTAACATTTCGACATGGCGGGGTCATCACTCTCGCAAAAGAAAGTGCAAAAGAAAATAGAAAGCAGCGCGAGCTACATACCGCCGCCCTTTGCTTCCAGTACGTAGCATCGGCAGGGGGAAGCCTTGAAAAACGCGACTGACATATTCCGTTTGCGGAGCCAGCTTTTAACCCCTGGGCGCGGCCCATCGTGGTTCTGCATGCTTCGCAGTTAACATTTCTACACGGCGGGGTCATCACTCTCGCAAAAGAAAGTGCAAAAGGAAATAGAAAGCAGCGCGAGCTACATACCGCCGCCCTTTGCTTCCAGTACGTAGCATCGCAGGGGGAAGCCTTGAAAAACGCGACTGACATATTCCGTTTGCGGAGCCAGCTTTTAACCCCTGGGCGCGGCCCATCGTGGTTCTGCATGCTTCGCAGTTAACATTTCGACACGGCGGGGTCATCACTCTCGCAAAAGAAAGTGCAAAAGAAAATAGAAAGCAGCGCGAGCTACATACCGCCGCCCTTTGATTCCAGTACGTAGCATCGGCAAGGGGAAGCCTTGAAAAACGCGACTGACTTATTCCGTTGGGGACCCAGCTTTTAACCGCTGGGCGCGGGCCATCGTGGTTCTGCATGTTCCGCAGTTAACATTTCGACACGGCGGGGTCATCACTCTCGCAAAAGAAAGTGCAAAAGAAAATAGAAAGCAGCGCGAGCTACATACCTCCGCCCTTTGCTTCCAGTACGTAGCATCGGCAGGGGAAAGCCTTGAGAAACGCGACTGACTTATTGCGTTTGCGGAGCTAGCTTTTAACCCCTGTGCGCGGGCCATCGTGGTTCTGCATGCTTCGCAGTTAACATTTCGACACGGCGGGGTCATCACTCTCGCAAAAGAAAGTGCAAAAGGAAATAGAAAGCAGCGCGAGCTACATACCGCCGCCCTTTGCTTCCAGTACGTAGCATCGGCAGGGGGAAGCCTTGAAAAACGCGACTGACTTATTCCGTTTGCGGAGCCAGCTTTTAAAGCCTGCGCGCGGGCCATCGTGGTTCTGCATGCTTCGCAGTTAACATTTCGACACGGCGGGGTCATCACTCTCGCAAAAGAAAGTGCAAAAGAAAATAGAAAGCAGCGCGAGCTACATACCGCCGCCCTTTGCTTCCAGTACGTAGCATCGGCAGGGGGAAGCCTTGAAAAACGCGACTGACTTATTCCGTTTGCGGACCCAGCTTTTAACCCCTGGGCGCGGGCCATCGTGGTTCTGCATGTTCCGCAGTAAACATTTCGACACGGCGGGGTCATCACTCTCGCAAAAGAAAGTGCAAAAGAAAATAGAAAGCAGCGCGAGCTACATACCGCCGCCCTTTGCTTCCAGTACGTAGCATCGGCAGGGGAAAGCCTTGAGAAACGCGACTGACTTACTGCGTTTGCGGAGCTAGCTTTTAACCCCTGTGCGCGGGCCATCGTGGTTCTGCATGCTTCGCAGTTAACATTTCGACACGGCGGGGTCATCACTCTCGCAAAAGAAAGTGCAAAAGAAAATAGAAAGCAGCGCGAGCTACATACCTCCGCCCTTTGCTTCCAGTACGTAGCATCGGCAGGGGAAAGCCTTGAGAAACGCGACTGACTTATTGCGTTTGCGGAGCTAGCTTTTAACCCCTGTGCGCGGGCCATCGTGGTTCTGCATGCTTCGCAGTTAACATTTCGACACGGCGGGGTCATCACTCTCGCAAAAGAAAGTGCAAAAGAAAATAGAAAGCAGCGCGAGCTACATACTGCCGCCCTTTGCTTCCAGTACGTAGCATTGGCAGGGGGAAGCCTTGAGAAACGCGACTGACTTATTGCATTTGCGGAGCTAGCTTTTAAAGCCTGCGCGCGGGCCATCGTGGTTCTGCATGCTTCGCAGTTAACATTTCGACACGGCGGGGTCATCACTCTCGCAAAAGAAAGTGCAAAAGAAAATAGAAAGCAGCGCGAGCTACATACCGCCGCCCTTTGCTTCCAGTACGTAGCATCGGCAGGGGGAAGCCTTGAAAAACGCGACTGACTTATTCCGTTTGCGGACCCAGCTTTTAACCCCTGGGCGCGGGCCATCGTGGTTCTGCATGTTCCGCAGTAAACATTTCGACACGGCGGGGTCATCACTCTCGCAAAAGAAAGTGCAAAAGAAAATAGAAAGCAGCGCGAGCTACATACCGCCGCCCTTTGCTTCCAGTACGTAGCATCGGCAGGGGAAAGCCTTGAGAAACGCGACTGACTTACTGCGTTTGCGGAGCTAGCTTTTAACCCCTGTGCGCGGGCCATCGTGGTTCTGCATGCTTCGCAGTTAACATTTCGACACGGCGGGGTCATCACTCTCGCAAAAGAAAGTGCAAAAGGAAATAGAAAGCAGCGCGAGCTACATACCGCCGCCCTTTGCTTCCAGTACGTAGCATCGGCAGGGGAAAGCCTTGAGAAACGCGACTGACTTATTGCGTTTGCGGAACTAGCTTTTAACCCCTGTGCGCGGGCCATCGTGGTTCTGCATGCTTCGCAGTTAACATTTCGACACGGCGGGGTCATCACTCTCGCAAAAGAAAGTGCTAAAGAAAATAGAAAGCAGCGCGAGCTACATACCGCCGCCCTTTGCTTCCAGTACGTAGCATCGGCAGGGGGAAGCCTTGAGAAACGCGACTGACTTATTCCGTTTGCGGAGCCAGCTTTTAACCCCTGTGCGCGGGCCATCGTGGTTCTGCATGCTTCGCAGTTAACATTTCGACATGGCGGGGTCATCACTCTCGCAAAAGAAAGTGCAAAAGAAAATAGAAAGCAGCGCGAGCTACATACCGCCGCCCTTTGCTTCCAGTACGTAGCATCGGCAGGGGGAAGCCTTGAAAAACGCGACTGACATATTCCGTTTGCGGAGCCAGCTTTTAACCCCTGGGCGCGGCCCATCGTGGTTCTGCATGCTTCGCAGTTAACATTTCTACACGGCGGGGTCATCACTCTCGCAAAAGAAAGTGCAAAAGGAAATAGAAAGCAGCGCGAGCTACATACCGCCGCCCTTTGCTTCCAGTACGTAGCATCGCAGGGGGAAGCCTTGAAAAACGCGACTGACATATTCCGTTTGCGGAGCCAGCTTTTAACCCCTGGGCGCGGCCCATCGTGGTTCTGCATGCTTCGCAGTTAACATTTCGACACGGCGGGGTCATCACTCTCGCAAAAGAAAGTGCAAAAGAAAATAGAAAGCAGCGCGAGCTACATACCGCCGCCCTTTGATTCCAGTACGTAGCATCGGCAAGGGGAAGCCTTGAAAAACGCGACTGACTTATTCCGTTGGGGACCCAGCTTTTAACCGCTGGGCGCGGGCCATCGTGGTTCTGCATGTTCCGCAGTTAACATTTCGACACGGCGGGGTCATCACTCTCGCAAAAGAAAGTGCAAAAGAAAATAGAAAGCAGCGCGAGCTACATACCTCCGCCCTTTGCTTCCAGTACGTAGCATCGGCAGGGGAAAGCCTTGAGAAACGCGACTGACTTATTGCGTTTGCGGAGCTAGCTTTTAACCCCTGTGCGCGGGCCATCGTGGTTCTGCATGCTTCGCAGTTAACATTTCGACACGGCGGGGTCATCACTCTCGCAAAAGAAAGTGCAAAAGGAAATAGAAAGCAGCGCGAGCTACATACCGCCGCCCTTTGCTTCCAGTACGTAGCATCGGCAGGGGGAAGCCTTGAAAAACGCGACTGACTTATTCCGTTTGCGGAGCCAGCTTTTAACCCCTGTGCGCGGGCCATCGTGGTTCTGCATGCTTCGCAGTTAACATTTCGACATGGCGGGGTCATCACTCTCGCAAAAGAAAGTGCAAAAGAAAATAGAAAGCAGCGCGAGCTACATACCGCCGCCCTTTGCTTCCAGTACGTAGCATCGGCAGGGGGAAGCCTTGAAAAACGCGACTGACATATTCCGTTTGCGGAGCCAGCTTTTAACCCCTGGGCGCGGCCCATCGTGGTTCTGCATGCTTCGCAGTTAACATTTCTACACGGCGGGGTCATCACTCTCGCAAAAGAAAGTGCAAAAGGAAATAGAAAGCAGCGCGAGCTACATACCGCCGCCCTTTGCTTCCAGTACGTAGCATCGCAGGGGGAAGCCTTGAAAAACGCGACTGACATATTCCGTTTGCGGAGCCAGCTTTTAACCCCTGGGCGCGGCCCATCGTGGTTCTGCATGCTTCGCAGTTAACATTTCGACACGGCGGGGTCATCACTCTCGGAAAAGAAAGTGCAAAAGAAAATAGAAAGCAGCGCGAGCTACATACCGCCGCCCTTTGATTCCAGTACGTAGCATCGGCAAGGGGAAGCCTTGAAAAACGCGACTGACTTATTCCGTTGGGGACCCAGCTTTTAACCGCTGGGCGCGGGCCATCGTGGTTCTGCATGTTCCGCAGTTAACATTTCGACACGGCGGGGTCATCACTCTCGCAAAAGAAAGTGCAAAAGAAAATAGAAAGCAGCGCGAGCTACATACCTCCGCCCTTTGCTTCCAGTACGTAGCATCGGCAGGGGAAAGCCTTGAGAAACGCGACTGACTTATTGCGTTTGCGGAGCTAGCTTTTAACCCCTGTGCGCGGGCCATCGTGGTTCTGCATGCTTCGCAGTTAACATTTCGACACGGCGGGGTCATCACTCTCGCAAAAGAAAGTGCAAAAGGAAATAGAAAGCAGCGCGAGCTACATACCGCCGCCCTTTGCTTCCAGTACGTAGCATCGGCAGGGGGAAGCCTTGAAAAACGCGACTGACTTATTCCGTTTGCGGACCCAGCTTTTAACCCCTGGGCGCGGGCCATCGTGGTTCTGCATGTTCCGCAGTAAACATTTCGACACGGCGGGGTCATCACTCTCGCAAAAGAAAGTGCAAAAGAAAATAGAAAGCAGCGCGAGCTACATACCGCCGCCCTTTGCTTCCAGTACGTAGCATCGGCAGGGGAAAGCCTTGAGAAACGCGACTGACTTACTGCGTTTGCGGAGCTAGCTTTTAACCCCTGTGCGCGGGCCATCGTGGTTCTGCATGCTTCGCAGTTAACATTTCGACACGGCGGGGTCATCACTCTCGCAAAAGAAAGTGCAAAAGGAAATAGAAAGCAGCGCGAGCTACATACCGCCGCCCTTTGCTTCCAGTACGTAGCATCGGCAGGGGAAAGCCTTGAGAAACGCGACTGACTTATTGCGTTTGCGGAACTAGCTTTTAACCCCTGTGCGCGGGCCATCGTGGTTCTGCATGCTTCGCAGTTAACATTTCGACACGGCGGGGTCATCACTCTCGCAAAAGAAAGTGCTAAAGAAAATAGAAAGCAGCGCGAGCTACATACCGCCGCCCTTTGCTTCCAGTACGTAGCATCGGCAGGGGGAAGCCTTGAGAAACGCGACTGACTTATTCCGTTTGCGGAGCCAGCTTTTAACCCCTGTGCGCGGGCCATCGTGGTTCTGCATGCTTCGCAGTTAACATTTCGACATGGCGGGGTCATCACTCTCGCAAAAGAAAGTGCAAAAGAAAATAGAAAGCAGCGCGAGCTACATACCGCCGCCCTTTGCTTCCAGTACGTAGCATCGGCAGGGGGAAGCCTTGAAAAACGCGACTGACATATTCCGTTTGCGGAGCCAGCTTTTAACCCCTGGGCGCGGCCCATCGTGGTTCTGCATGCTTCGCAGTTAACATTTCTACACGGCGGGGTCATCACTCTCGCAAAAGAAAGTGCAAAAGGAAATAGAAAGCAGCGCGAGCTACATACCGCCGCCCTTTGCTTCCAGTACGTAGCATCGCAGGGGGAAGCCTTGAAAAACGCGACTGACATATTCCGTTTGCGGAGCCAGCTTTTAACCCCTGGGCGCGGCCCATCGTGGTTCTGCATGCTTCGCAGTTAACATTTCGACACGGCGGGGTCATCACTCTCGCAAAAGAAAGTGCAAAAGAAAATAGAAAGCAGCGCGAGCTACATACCGCCGCCCTTTGATTCCAGTACGTAGCATCGGCAAGGGGAAGCCTTGAAAAACGCGACTGACTTATTCCGTTGGGGACCCAGCTTTTAACCGCTGGGCGCGGGCCATCGTGGTTCTGCATGTTCCGCAGTTAACATTTCGACACGGCGGGGTCATCACTCTCGCAAAAGAAAGTGCAAAAGAAAATAGAAAGCAGCGCGAGCTACATACCTCCGCCCTTTGCTTCCAGTACGTAGCATCGGCAGGGGAAAGCCTTGAGAAACGCGACTGACTTATTGCGTTTGCGGAGCTAGCTTTTAACCCCTGTGCGCGGGCCATCGTGGTTCTGCATGCTTCGCAGTTAACATTTCGACACGGCGGGGTCATCACTCTCGCAAAAGAAAGTGCAAAAGGAAATAGAAAGCAGCGCGAGCTACATACCGCCGCCCTTTGCTTCCAGTACGTAGCATCGGCAGGGGAAAGCCTTGAGAAACGCGACTGACTTATTGCGTTTGCGGAACTAGCTTTTAACCCCTGTGCGCGGGCCATCGTGGTTCTGCATGCTTCGCAGTTAACATTTCGACACGGCGGGGTCATCACTCTCGCAAAAGAAAGTGCAAAAGAAAATAGAAAGCAGCGCGAGCTACATACCGCCGCCCTTTGCTTCCAGTACTTAGCATCGGTAGGGGAAAGCCTTGAGAAACGCGACTGACTTATTCCGTTTGCGGAGCCAGCTTTTAACCCCTGGGCGCTTGCCATCGTGGTTCTGCATGCTTCGCAGTTAACATTTCGACACGGCGGGGTCATCACTCTCGCAAAAGAAAGTGCAAAAGAAAATAGAAAGCAGTGCGAGCTACATACCGCCGCCCTTTGCTTCCAGTACGTAGCATCGGCAGGGGGAAGCCTTGAGAAACGCGACTGACTTATTCCGTTTGCGGAGCCAGCTTTTAACCCCTGGGTGCGAGCCATCGTGGTTCTGCATGCTTCGCAGTTAACAATTCGACACGGCAGGGTCATCACTCTCGCAAAAGAAAGTGCAAAAGAAAATAGAAAGCAGCGCGAGCTACATACCGCCGCCCTTTGCTTCCAGTACGTAGCATCGGCAGGGGGAAGCCTTGAGAAACGCGACTGACTTATTCCGTTTGCGGAGCCAGCTTTTAACCCCTGTGCGCGGGCCATCGTGGTTCTGCATGCTTCGCAGTTAACATTTCGACACGGCGGGGTCATCACTCTCGCAAAAGAAAGTGCAAAAAGAAATAGAAAGCAGCGCGAGCTACATACCGCCGCCCTTTGCTTCCAGTACGTAGCATCGGCAGAAGAAAGCCTTGAGAAACGCGACTGACTTATTGCGTTTGCGGAGCTAGCTTTTAACCCCTGTGCGCGGGCCATCGTGGTTCTGCATGCTTCGCAGTTAACATTTCGACACGGCGGGGTCATCACTCTCGCAAAAGAAAGTGCAAAAGAAAATAGAAAGCAGCGCGAGCTACATACCGCCGCCCTTTGCTTCCAGTACGTAGCATCGGCAGGGGAAAGCCTTCAGAAACGCGACTGACTTATTCCGTTTGCGGAGCCAGCTTTTAACCCCTGGGCGCGGGCCATCGTGGTTCTGCATGCTTCGCAGTTAACATTTCGACACGGCGGGGTTATCACTCTCACAGAAGAAAGTGCAAAAGAAAATAGAAAGCAGCGCGAGCTACATACCGCCGCCCTTTGCTTTCAGTACGTAGCATCGGCAGGGGGAAGCCTTGAGAAACGCGACTGACTTATTCCGTTTGCGGAGCTAGCTTTTAACCCCTGTGCGCGGGCCATCGTGGTTATGCATGCTTCGCAGTTAACATTTCGACACGGCGGGGTCATCACTCTCGCAAAAGAAAGTGCAAAAGAAAATTGAAAGCAGCGCGAGCTACATACCGCCGCCCTTTGTTTCCAGTACGTAGCATCGGCAGAAGAAAGCCTTGAGAAACGCGACTGACTTATTGCGTTTGCGGAGCTAGCTTTTAACCCCTGTGCGCGGGCCATCGTGGTTCTGCATGCTTCGCAGTTAACATTTCGACACGGCGGGGTCACCACTCTCGCAAAAGAAAGTGCAAAAGGAAATAGAAAGCATCGCGAGCTACATACCGCCGCCCTTTGCTTCCAGTACGTAGCATCGGCAGGGGAAAGCCTTGAGAAACGCGACTGACTTATTCCGTTTGTGGAGCTAGCTTTTAACCCCTGTGCCCGGGCCATCGTGGTTCTGCATGCTTCGCAGTTAACATTTCGACACGGCGGGGTCATCACTCTCGCAAAAGAAAGTGCAAAAGGAAATAGAAAGCAGCGCGAGCTACATACCGCCGCCCTTTGCTTCCAGTACGTAGCATCGCAGGGGGAAGCCTTGAGAAACGCGACTGACTTATTCCGTTTGCGGAGCCAGCTTTTAACCCCTGGGCGCGAGCCATCGTGGTTCTGCATGCTTCGCAGTTAACATTTCGACACGGCAGGGTCATCACTCTCCCAAAAGAAAGTGCAAAAGAAAATAGAAAGCAGCGCGAGCTACATACCGCCGCCCTTTGCTTCCAGTACGTAGCATCGGCAGGGGGAAGCCTTGAGAAACGCGACTGACTTATTCCGTGTGCGGAGCTAGCTTTTAACCCCTGTGCGCGGGCCATCGTGGTTCTGCATGCTTCGCAGTTAACATTTCGACACGGCGGGGTCTTCACTCTCGCAAAAGAAAGTGCAAAAGAAAATAGAAAGCAGCGCGAGCTACATACCGCCGCCCTTTGCTTCCAGTACGTAGCATCGGCAGGGGGAAGCCTTGAGAAACGCGACTGACTTATTCCGTTTGCGGAGCTAGCTTTTAACCCCTGTGCGCGGGCCATCGTGGTTCTGCATGCTTCGCAGTTAACATTTCGACACGGCGGGGTCATCACTCTCGCAAAAGAAAACGAAAAAGAAAATAGAAAGCAGCGCGAGCTACATACCGCCGCCCTTTGCTTCCAGTACGTAGCATCGGCAGGGGGAAGCCTTGAGAAACGCGACTGACTTATTCCGTTTCCGGAGCCAGCTTTTAACCCCTGTGCGCGGGCCATCGTGGTTCTGCATGCTTCGCAGTTAACATTTCGACACGGCGGGGTCGTCACTCTCGCAAAAGAAAGTGCAAAAGAAAATAGAAAGCAGCGCGAGCTACATACCGCCGCCCTTTGCTTCCAGTACGTAGCATCGGCAGGGGGAAGCCTTGAGAAACGCGACTGACTTATTCCGTTTGCGGAGCCAGCTTTTAACCCCTGGGCGCGAGCCATCGTGGTTCTGCATGCTTCGCAGTTAACATTTCGACACGGCGGGGTCATCACTCTCGCAAAAGAAAGTGCAAAAGAAAATAGAAAGCAGCGCGAGCTACATACCGCCGCCCTTTGCTTCCAGTACGTAGCACCGGCAGGGGGAAGCCTTGAGAAACGCGACTGACTTATTCCGTTTGCGGAGCCAGCTTTTAACCCCTGGGCGCGGGCCATCGTGGTTCTGCATGCTTCGCAGTTAACATTTCGACACGGCGGGGTCATCACTCTCGCAAAAGAAAGTGCAAAAGAAAATAGAAAGCAGCGCGAGCTACATACCGCCGCCCTTTGCTTCCAGTACGTAGCATCGGCAGGGGGAAGCCTTGAGAAACGCGACTGACTTATTCCGTTTGCGGAGCCAGCTTTTAACCCCTGGGCGCGGGCCATCGTGGTTCTGCATGCTTCGCAGTTAACATTTCGACACGGCGGGGTCATCACTCTCGCAAAAGAAAGTGCAAAAGAAAGTAGAAAGCCGCGCGAGCTACATACCGCCGCCCTTTGGATCCAGTACGTAGCATAGGCAGGGGGAAGCCTTGAGAAACGCGACTGACTTATTCCGTTTGCGGAGCTAGCTTTTAACCCCTGTGCGCGGGCCATCGTGGTTCTGCATGCTTCGCAGTTAACATTTCGACACGGCGGGGTCATCACTCTCGCAAAAGAAAGTGCAAAAGAAAATAGAAAGAGCGCGAGCTACATACCGCCGCCCTTTGCTTCCAGTACGTAGCATCGGCAGGGGAAAGCCTTCAGAAACGCGACTGACTTATTCCGTTTGCGGAGCGAGCTTTTAACCCCTGGGCGCGGGCCATCGTGGTTCTGCATGCTTCGCAGTTAACATTTCGACACGGCGGGGTTATCACTCTCACAGAAGAAAGTGCAAAAGAAAATAGAAAGCAGCGCGAGCTACATACCGCCGCCCTTTGCTTCCAGTACGTAGCATCGGCAGGGGGAAGCCTTGAGAAACGCGACTGACTTATTCCGTTTGCGGAGCTAGCTTTTAACCCCTGTGCGCGGGCCATCGTGGTTATGCATGCTTCGCAGTTAACATTTCGACACGGCGGGGTCATCACTCTCGCAAAAGAAAGTGCAAAAGAAAATAGAAAGCAGCGCGAGCTACATACCGCCGCCCTTTGTTTCCAGTACGTAGCATCGGCAGAAGAAAGCCTTGAGAAACGCGACTGACTTATTGCGTTTGCGGAGATAGCTTTTAACCCCTGTGCGCGGGCCATCGTGGTTCTGCATGCTTCGCAGTTAACATTTCGACACGGCGGGGTCATCACTCGCGCAAAAGAATGTGCAAAAGAAAATTAAAAGCAGCGCAAGCTACATACCGCCGCCCTTTGCTTCCAGTACGTAGCATGGGCAGGGGGAAGACTCGAGAAACGCGACTGACTTATTCCGTTTGCGGAGCCAGCTTTTAACCCCTGTGCGCGGGCCATCGTGGTTCTGCATGCTTCGCAGTTAACATTTCGACACGGCGGGGTCATCACTCTCGCAAAAGAAAACGAAAAAGAAAATTGAAAGCAGCGCGAGCTACATACCGCCGCCCTTTGCTTCCAGTACGTAGCACGGCAGGGGGAAGCCTCGAGAAACGCGACTGACTTATTCCGTTTGCGGAGCCAGCTTTTAACCCCTATGCGCGGGCCATCGTGGTTCTGCTGGCTTCGCAGTTAACATTTCGACACGGCGGGGTCATCACTCTCGCAAAAGAAAGTGCAAAAGAAAATAGAAAGCAGCGCGAGCTACATACCGCCGCCCTTTGCTTCCAGTACGTAGCATCGGCAGGGGGAAGCCTCGAGAAACGCGACTGACTTATTCCGTTTGCGGAGCCAGCTTTTAATCCCTGTGCGCAGGCCATCGTGGTTCTGCATGCTTCGCAGTTAACATTTCGACACGGCGGGGTCATCACTCTCGCAAAAGAAAGTGCAAAAGAAAATAGAAAGCAGCGCGAGCTACATACCGCCGCCCTTTGCTTCCAGTACGTAGCATCGGCAGGGGGAAGCCTCGAGAAACGCGACTGACTTATTCCGTTTGCGGAGCCAGCTTTTAACCCCTATGCGCGGGCCATCGTGGTTCTGCATGCTTCGCAGTTAACATTTCGACACGGCGGGGTCATCACACTCGCAAAAGAAAGTGCAAAAGAAAATAGAGAGCAGCGCGAGCTACATACCGCCGCCCTTTGCTTCCAGTACGTAGCATCGGCAGGGGGAAGCCTCGAGAAACGCGACTGACTTATTCCGTTTGCGGAGCCAGCTTTTAACCCCTGTGCGCGGGCCATCGTGGTTCTGCATGCTTCGCAGTTAACATTTCGACACGGCGGGGTCATCACTCTCGCAAAAGAAAGTGCAAAAGAAAATAGAAAGCCGCGCGAGCTACATACCGCCGCCCTTTGCTTCCAGTACGTAGCATCGGCAGGGGGAAGCCTCGAGAAACGCGACTGACTTATTCCGTTTGCGGAGGCAGCTTTTAACCCCTGTGCGCGGGCCATCGTGGTTCTGCATGCTTCGCAGTTAACATTTCGACACGGCGGGGTCATCACTCTCGCAAAAGAAAGTGCAAAAGAAAATAGAAAGCCGCGCGAGCTACATACCGCCGCCCTTTGCTTCCAGTACGTAGCATCGGCAGGGGGAAGCCTCGAGAAACGCGACTGACTTATTCCGTTTGCGGTGCCAGCTTTCAACCCCTGTGCGCGGGCCATCGTGGTTCTGCATGCTTCGCAGTTAACATTTCGACACGGCGGGGTCATCACTCTCGCAAAAGAAAGTGCAAAAGAAGATAGAAAGCCGCGCGAGCTACATACCGCCGCCCTTTGCTTCCAGTACGTAGCATCGGCAGGGGGAAGCCTCGAGAAACGCGACTGACTTATTCCGTTTGCGGAGTCAGCTTTTAACCCCTGTGCGCGGGCCATCGTGGTTCTGCATGCTTCGCAGTTAACATTTCGACACGGCGGGGTCATCACTCTCGCAAAAGAAAGTGCAAAAGAAAATAGAAAGCCGCGCGAGCTACATACCGCCGCCCTTTGCTTCCAGTACGTAGCATCGGCAGGGGGAAGCCTCGAGAAACGCGACTGACTTATTCCGTTTGCAGAGCCAGCTTTTAACCCCTGTGCGCGGGCCATCGTGGTTCTGCATGCTTCGCAGTTAACATTTCGACACGGCGGGGTCATCACTCTCGCAAAAGAAAGTGCAAAAGAAAATAGAAAGCAGCGCGAGCTACATACCGCCGCCCTTTGCTTCCAGTACGTAGCATCGGCAGGGGGAAGCCTCGAGAAACGCGACTGACTTATTCCGTTTGCGGAGCCAGCTTTTAACCCCTGTGCGCGGGCCATCGTGGTTCTGCATGTTTCGCAGTTAACATTTCGACACGGCGGAGTCATCACTCTCGCAAAAGAAAGTGCAAAAGAAAATAGAAAGCAGCGCGAGCTACATACCGCCGCCCTTTGCTTCCAGTACGTAGCATCGGCAGGGGGAAGCCTCGAGAAACGCGACTGACTTATTCCGTTTGCGGAGCCAGCTTTTAACCCCTGTGCGCGGGCCATCGTGGTTCTGCATGCTTCGCAGTTAACATTTCGACACGGCGGGGTCATCACTCTCGCAAAAGAAAGTGCAAAAGAAAATAGAAAGCCGCGCGAGCTACATACCGCCGCCCTTTGCTTCCAGTACGTAGCATCGGCAGGGGAAGCCTCGAGAAACGCGACTGACTTATTCCGTTTGCGGAGCCAGCTTTTAACCCCTGTGCGCGGGCCATCGTGGTTCTGCATGCTTCACAGTTAACATTTCGACACGGCGGGGTCATCACTCTCGCAAAAGAAAGTGCAAAAGAAAATAGAAAGCAGCGCGAGCTACATACCGCCGCCCTTTGCTTCCAGTACGTAGCATCGGCAGGGGGAAGCCTCGAGAAACGCGACTGACTTATTCCGTTTGCGGAGCCAGCTTTTAACCCCTGTGCGCGGGCCATCGTGGTTCTGCATGCTTCGCAGTTAACATTTCGACACGGCGGGGTCATCACTCTCGCAAAAGAAAGTGCAAAAGAAAATAGAAAGCAGCGCGACTACATACCGCCGCCCTTTGCTTCCAGTACGTAGCATCGGCAGGGGGAAGCCTCGAGAAACGCGACTGACTTATTCCGTTTGCGGAGCCAGCTTTTAACCCCTGTGCGGGGGCCATCGTGGTTCTGCATGCTTCGCAGTTAACATTTCGACACGGCGGGGTCATCACTCTCGCAAAAGAAAGTGCAAAAGAAAATAGAAAGCAGCGCGAGCTACATACCGCCGCCCTTTGCTTCCAGTACGTAGCATCGGCAGGGGGAAGCCTTGAGAAACGCGACTGACTTATTCCGTTTGCGGAGCCAGCTTTTAACCCCTGTGCGCGGGCCATCGTGGTTCTGCATGCTTCGCAGTTAACATTTGGACACGGTGGGGTCATCACTCGCGCAAAAGAAAGTGCAAAAGAAAATAGAAAGCAGCGCGAGCTACATACCGCTGCCCTTTGCTTCCAGTACGTAGCATCGGCAGGGGGAAGCCTCGTGAAACGCGACTGACTTATTCCGTTTGCGGAGCGAGCTTTTAACCCCTGTGCGCGGGCCATCGTGGTTCTGCATGCTTCGCAGTAAACATTTCGGCACGGCGGGGTCATCACTCTCGCAAAAGAAAGTGCAAAAGAAAATAGAAAGCAGCGCGAGCTACATACCGCCGCCCTTTGCTTCCAGTACGTAGCATCGGCAGGGGGAAGCCTCGAGAAACGCGACTGACTTATTCCGTTTGCGGAGCCAGCTTTTAATCCCTGTGCGCAGGCCATCGTGGTTCTGCATGCTTCACAGTTAACATTTCGACACGGCGGGGTCATCACTCTCGCAAAAGAAAGTGCAAAAGAAAATAGAAAGCAGCGCGAGCTACATACCGCCGCCCTTTGCTTCCAGTACGTAGCATCGGCAGGGGGAAGCCTCGAGAAACGCGACTGACTTATTCCGTTTGCGGAGCCAGCTTTTAACCCCTATGCGCGGGCCATCGTGGTTCTGCATGCTTCGCAGTTAACATTTCGACACGGCGGGGTCATCACACTCGCAAAAGAAAGTGCAAAAGAAAATAGAGAGCAGCGCGAGCTACATACCGCCGCCCTTTGCTTCCAGTACGTAGCATCGGCAGGGGGAAGCCTCGAGAAACGCGACTGACTTATTCCGTTTGCGGAGCCAGCTTTTAACCCCTGTGCGCGGGCCATCGTGGTTCTGCGTGCTTCGCAGTTAACATTTCGACACGGCGGGGTCATCACTCTCGCAAAAGAAAGTGCAAAAGAAAATAGAAAGCCGCGCGAGCTACATACCGCCGCCCTTTGCTTCCAGTACGTAGCATCGGCAGGGGGAAGCCTCGAGAAACGCGACTGACTTATTCCGTTTGCGGAGGCAGCTTTTAACCCCTGTGCGCGGGCCATCGTGGTTCTGCATGCTTCGCAGTTAACATTTCGACACGGCGGGGTCATCACTCTCGCAAAAGAAAGTGCAAAAGAAAATAGAAAGCCGCGCGAGCTACATACCGCCGCCCTTTGCTTCCAGTACGTAGCATCGGCAGGGGGAAGCCTCGAGAAACGCGACTGACTTATTCCGTTTGCGGTGCCAGCTTTCAACCCCTGTGCGCGGGCCATCGTGGTTCTGCATGCTTCGCAGTTAACATTTCGACACGGCGGGGTCATCACTCTCGCAAAAGAAAGTGCAAAAGAAGATAGAAAGCCGCGCGAGCTACATACCGCCGCCCTTTGCTTCCAGTACGTAGCATCGGCAGGGGGAAGCCTCGAGAAACGCGACTGACTTATTCCGTTTGCGGAGTCAGCTTTTAACCCCTGTGCGCGGGCCATCGTGGTTCTGCATGCTTCGCAGTTAACATTTCGACACGGCGGGGTCATCACTCTCGCAAAAGAAAGTGCAAAAGAAAATAGAAAGCCGCGCGAGCTACATACCGCCGCCCTTTGCTTCCAGTACGTAGCATCGGCAGGGGGAAGCCTCGAGAAACGCGACTGACTTATTCCGTTTGCAGAGCCAGCTTTTAACCCCTGTGCGCGGGCCATCGTGGTTCTGCATGCTTCGCAGTTAACATTTCGACACGGCGGGGTCATCACTCTCGCAAAAGAAAGTGCAAAAGAAAATAGAAAGCAGCGCGAGCTACATACCGCCGCCCTTTGCTTCCAGTACGTAGCATCGGCAGGGGGAAGCCTCGAGAAACGCGACTGACTTATTCCGTTTGCGGAGCCAGCTTTTAACCCCTGTGCGCGGGCCATCGTGGTTCTGCATGTTTCGCAGTTAACATTTCGACACGGCGGGGTCATCACTCTCGCAAAAGAAAGTGCAAAAGAAAATAGAAAGCAGCGCGAGCTACATACCGCCGCCCTTTGCTTCCAGTACGTAGCATCGGCAGGGGGAAGCCTCGAGAAACGCGACTGACTTATTCCGTTTGCGGAGCCAGCTTTTAACCCCTGTGCGCGGGCCATCGTGGTTCTGCATGCTTCGCAGTTAACATTTCGACACGGCGGGGTCATCACTCTCGCAAAAGAAAGTGCAAAAGAAAATAGAAAGCCGCGCGAGCTACATACCGCCGCCCTTTGCTTCCAGTACGTAGCATCGGCAGGGGAAGCCTCGAGAAACGCGACTGACTTATTCCGTTTGCGGAGCCAGCTTTTAACCCCTGTGCGCGGGCCATCGTGGTTCTGCATGCTTCACAGTTAACATTTCGACACGGCGGGGTCATCACTCTCGCAAAAGAAAGTGCAAAAGAAAATAGAAAGCAGCGCGAGCTACATACCGCCGCCCTTTGCTTCCAGTACGTAGCATCGGCAGGGGGAAGCCTCGAGAAACGCGACTGACTTATTCCGTTTGCGGAGCCAGCTTTTAACCCCTGTGCGCGGGCCATCGTGGTTCTGCATGCTTCGCAGTTAACATTTCGACACGGCGGGGTCATCACTCTCGCAAAAGAAAGTGCAAAAGAAAATAGAAAGCAGCGCGACTACATACCGCCGCCCTTTGCTTCCAGTACGTAGCATCGGCAGGGGGAAGCCTCGAGAAACGCGACTGACTTATTCCGTTTGCGGAGCCAGCTTTTAACCCCTGTGCGGGGGCCATCGTGGTTCTGCATGCTTCGCAGTTAACATTTCGACACGGCGGGGTCATCACTCTCGCAAAAGAAAGTGCAAAAGAAAATAGAAAGCAGCGCGAGCTACATACCGCCGCCCTTTGCTTCCAGTACGTAGCATCGGCAGGGGGAAGCCTTGAGAAACGCGACTGACTTATTCCGTTTGCGGAGCCAGCTTTTAACCCCTGTGCGCGGGCCATCGTGGTTCTGCATGCTTCGCAGTTAACATTTGGACACGGTGGGGTCATCACTCGCGCAAAAGAAAGTGCAAAAGAAAATAGAAAGCAGCGCGAGCTACATACCGCTGCCCTTTGCTTCCAGTACGTAGCATCGGCAGGGGGAAGCCTCGTGAAACGCGACTGACTTATTCCGTTTGCGGAGCGAGCTTTTAACCCCTGTGCGCGGGCCATCGTGGTTCTGCATGCTTCGCAGTAAACATTTCGGCACGGCGGGGTCATCACTCTCGCAAAAGAAAGTGCAAAAGAAAATAGAAAGCAGCGCGAGCTACATACCGCCGCCCTTTGCTTCCAGTACGTAGCATCGGCAGGGGGAAGCCTTGAGAAACGCGACTGACTTATTCCGTTTGCGGAGCCAGCTTTTAACCCCTGTGCGCGGGCCATCGTGGTTCTGCATGCTTCGCAGTTAACATTTCGACACGGCGGGGTCATCACTTGCGCAAAAGAAAGTGCAAAAGAAAATAGAAAGCAGCGCGAGCTACATACCGCCGCCCTTTGCTTCCAGTACGTAGGATCGGCAGGGGGAAGCCTCGTGAAACGCGACTGACTTATTCCGTTTGCGGAGCCAGCTTTTAACCCCTGTGCGCGGGCCATCGTGGTTCTGCATGCTTCGCAGTTAACATTTCGACACGGCGGGGTCATCACTCTCGCAAAAGAAAGTGCAAAAGAAAATTGAAAGCAGCGCGAGCTACATACCGCCGCCCTTTGTTTCCAGTACGTAGCATCGGCAGAAGAAAGCCTTGAGAAACGCGACTGACTTATTGCGTTTGCGGAGCTAGCTTTTAACCCCTGTGCGCGGGCCATCGTGGTTCTGCATGCTTCGCAGTTAACATTTCGACACGGCGGGGTCACCACTCTCGCAAAAGAAAGTGCAAAAGGAAATAGAAAGCATCGCGAGCTACATACCGCCGCCCTTTGCTTCCAGTACGTAGCATCGGCAGGGGAAAGCCTTGAGAAACGCGACTGACTTATTCCGTTTGTGGAGCTAGCTTTTAACCCCTGTGCCCGGGCCATCGTGGTTCTGCATGCTTCGCAGTTAACATTTCGACACGGCGGGGTCATCACTCTCGCAAAAGAAAGTGCAAAAGGAAATAGAAAGCAGCGCGAGCTACATACCGCCGCCCTTTGCTTCCAGTACGTAGCATCGCAGGGGGAAGCCTTGAGAAACGCGACTGACTTATTCCGTTTGCGGAGCCAGCTTTTAACCCCTGGGCGCGAGCCATCGTGGTTCTGCATGCTTCGCAGTTAACATTTCGACACGGCAGGGTCATCACTCTCCCAAAAGAAAGTGCAAAAGAAAATAGAAAGCAGCGCGAGCTACATACCGCCGCCCTTTGCTTCCAGTACGTAGCATCGGCAGGGGGAAGCCTTGAGAAACGCGACTGACTTATTCCGTGTGCGGAGCTAGCTTTTAACCCCTGTGCGCGGGCCATCGTGGTTCTGCATGCTTCGCAGTTAACATTTCGACACGGCGGGGTCTTCACTCTCGCAAAAGAAAGTGCAAAAGAAAATAGAAAGCAGCGCGAGCTACATACCGCCGCCCTTTGCTTCCAGTACGTAGCATCGGCAGGGGGAAGCCTTGAGAAACGCGACTGACTTATTCCGTTTGCGGAGCTAGCTTTTAACCCCTGTGCGCGGGCCATCGTGGTTCTGCATGCTTCGCAGTTAACATTTCGACACGGCGGGGTCATCACTCTCGCAAAAGAAAACGAAAAAGAAAATAGAAAGCAGCGCGAGCTACATACCGCCGCCCTTTGCTTCCAGTACGTAGCATCGGCAGGGGGAAGCCTTGAGAAACGCGACTGACTTATTCCGTTTCCGGAGCCAGCTTTTAACCCCTGTGCGCGGGCCATCGTGGTTCTGCATGCTTCGCAGTTAACATTTCGACACGGCGGGGTCGTCACTCTCGCAAAAGAAAGTGCAAAAGAAAATAGAAAGCAGCGCGAGCTACATACCGCCGCCCTTTGCTTCCAGTACGTAGCATCGGCAGGGGGAAGCCTTGAGAAACGCGACTGACTTATTCCGTTTGCGGAGCCAGCTTTTAACCCCTGGGCGCGAGCCATCGTGGTTCTGCATGCTTCGCAGTTAACATTTCGACACGGCGGGGTCATCACTCTCGCAAAAGAAAGTGCAAAAGAAAATAGAAAGCAGCGCGAGCTACATACCGCCGCCCTTTGCTTCCAGTACGTAGCATCGGCAGGGGGAAGCCTTGAGAAACGCGACTGACTTATTCCGTTTGCGGAGCCAGCTTTTAACCCCTGGGCGCGGGCCATCGTGGTTCTGCATGCTTCGCAGTTAACATTTCGACACGGCGGGGTCATCACTCTCGCAAAAGAAAGTGCAAAAGAAAATAGAAAGCAGCGCGAGCTACATACCGCCGCCCTTTGCTTCCAGTACGTAGCATCGGCAGGGGGAAGCCTTGAGAAACGCGACTGACTTATTCCGTTTGCGGAGCCAGCTTTTAACCCCTGGGCGCGGGCCATCGTGGTTCTGCATGCTTCGCAGTTAACATTTCGACACGGCGGGGTCATCACTCTCGCAAAAGAAAGTGCAAAAGAAAGTAGAAAGCCGCGCGAGCTACATACCGCCGCCCTTTGGATCCAGTACGTAGCATAGGCAGGGGGAAGCCTTGAGAAACGCGACTGACTTATTCCGTTTGCGGAGCTAGCTTTTAACCCCTGTGCGCGGGCCATCGTGGTTCTGCATGCTTCGCAGTTAACATTTCGACACGGCGGGGTCATCACTCTCGCAAAAGAAAGTGCAAAAGAAAATAGAAAGAGCGCGAGCTACATACCGCCGCCCTTTGCTTCCAGTACGTAGCATCGGCAGGGGAAAGCCTTCAGAAACGCGACTGACTTATTCCGTTTGCGGAGCGAGCTTTTAACCCCTGGGCGCGGGCCATCGTGGTTCTGCATGCTTCGCAGTTAACATTTCGACACGGCGGGGTTATCACTCTCACAGAAGAAAGTGCAAAAGAAAATAGAAAGCAGCGCGAGCTACATACCGCCGCCCTTTGCTTCCAGTACGTAGCATCGGCAGGGGGAAGCCTTGAGAAACGCGACTGACTTATTCCGTTTGCGGAGCTAGCTTTTAACCCCTGTGCGCGGGCCATCGTGGTTATGCATGCTTCGCAGTTAACATTTCGACACGGCGGGGTCATCACTCTCGCAAAAGAAAGTGCAAAAGAAAATAGAAAGCAGCGCGAGCTACATACCGCCGCCCTTTGTTTCCAGTACGTAGCATCGGCAGAAGAAAGCCTTGAGAAACGCGACTGACTTATTGCGTTTGCGGAGATAGCTTTTAACCCCTGTGCGCGGGCCATCGTGGTTCTGCATGCTTCGCAGTTAACATTTCGACACGGCGGGGTCATCACTCGCGCAAAAGAATGTGCAAAAGAAAATTAAAAGCAGCGCAAGCTACATACCGCCGCCCTTTGCTTCCAGTACGTAGCATGGGCAGGGGGAAGACTCGAGAAACGCGACTGACTTATTCCGTTTGCGGAGCCAGCTTTTAACCCCTGTGCGCGGGCCATCGTGGTTCTGCATGCTTCGCAGTTAACATTTCGACACGGCGGGGTCATCACTCTCGCAAAAGAAAACGAAAAAGAAAATTGAAAGCAGCGCGAGCTACATACCGCCGCCCTTTGCTTCCAGTACGTAGCACGGCAGGGGGAAGCCTCGAGAAACGCGACTGACTTATTCCGTTTGCGGAGCCAGCTTTTAACCCCTGTGCGCGGGCCATCGTGGTTCTGCATGCTTCACAGTTAACATTTCGACACGGCGGGGTCATCACTCTCGCAAAAGAAAGTGCAAAAGAAAATAGAAAGCAGCGCGAGCTACATACCGCCGCCCTTTGCTTCCAGTACGTAGCATCGGCAGGGGGAAGCCTCGAGAAACGCGACTGACTTATTCCGTTTGCGGAGCCAGCTTTTAACCCCTGTGCGCGGGCCATCGTGGTTCTGCATGCTTCGCAGTTAACATTTCGACACGGCGGGGTCATCACTCTCGCAAAAGAAAGTGCAAAAGAAAATAGAAAGCAGCGCGACTACATACCGCCGCCCTTTGCTTCCAGTACGTAGCATCGGCAGGGGGAAGCCTCGAGAAACGCGACTGACTTATTCCGTTTGCGGAGCCAGCTTTTAACCCCTGTGCGGGGGCCATCGTGGTTCTGCATGCTTCGCAGTTAACATTTCGACACGGCGGGGTCATCACTCTCGCAAAAGAAAGTGCAAAAGAAAATAGAAAGCAGCGCGAGCTACATACCGCCGCCCTTTGCTTCCAGTACGTAGCATCGGCAGGGGGAAGCCTTGAGAAACGCGACTGACTTATTCCGTTTGCGGAGCCAGCTTTTAACCCCTGTGCGCGGGCCATCGTGGTTCTGCATGCTTCGCAGTTAACATTTGGACACGGTGGGGTCATCACTCGCGCAAAAGAAAGTGCAAAAGAAAATAGAAAGCAGCGCGAGCTACATACCGCTGCCCTTTGCTTCCAGTACGTAGCATCGGCAGGGGGAAGCCTCGTGAAACGCGACTGACTTATTCCGTTTGCGGAGCGAGCTTTTAACCCCTGTGCGCGGGCCATCGTGGTTCTGCATGCTTCGCAGTAAACATTTCGGCACGGCGGGGTCATCACTCTCGCAAAAGAAAGTGCAAAAGAAAATAGAAAGCAGCGCGAGCTACATACCGCCGCCCTTTGCTTCCAGTACGTAGCATCGGCAGGGGGAAGCCTTGAGAAACGCGACTGACTTATTCCGTTTGCGGAGCCAGCTTTTAACCCCTGTGCGCGGGCCATCGTGGTTCTGCATGCTTCGCAGTTAACATTTCGACACGGCGGGGTCATCACTTGCGCAAAAGAAAGTGCAAAAGAAAATAGAAAGCAGCGCGAGCTACATACCGCCGCCCTTTGCTTCCAGTACGTAGGATCGGCAGGGGGAAGCCTCGTGAAACGCGACTGACTTATTCCGTTTGCGGAGCCAGCTTTTAACCCCTGTGCGCGGGCCATCGTGGTTCTGCATGCTTCGCAGTTAACATTTCGACACGGCGGGGTCATCACTCTCGCAAAAGAAAGTGCAAAAGAAAATTGAAAGCAGCGCGAGCTACATACCGCCGCCCTTTGTTTCCAGTACGTAGCATCGGCAGAAGAAAGCCTTGAGAAACGCGACTGACTTATTGCGTTTGCGGAGCTAGCTTTTAACCCCTGTGCGCGGGCCATCGTGGTTCTGCATGCTTCGCAGTTAACATTTCGACACGGCGGGGTCACCACTCTCGCAAAAGAAAGTGCAAAAGGAAATAGAAAGCATCGCGAGCTACATACCGCCGCCCTTTGCTTCCAGTACGTAGCATCGGCAGGGGAAAGCCTTGAGAAACGCGACTGACTTATTCCGTTTGTGGAGCTAGCTTTTAACCCCTGTGCCCGGGCCATCGTGGTTCTGCATGCTTCGCAGTTAACATTTCGACACGGCGGGGTCATCACTCTCGCAAAAGAAAGTGCAAAAGGAAATAGAAAGCAGCGCGAGCTACATACCGCCGCCCTTTGCTTCCAGTACGTAGCATCGCAGGGGGAAGCCTTGAGAAACGCGACTGACTTATTCCGTTTGCGGAGCCAGCTTTTAACCCCTGGGCGCGAGCCATCGTGGTTCTGCATGCTTCGCAGTTAACATTTCGACACGGCAGGGTCATCACTCTCCCAAAAGAAAGTGCAAAAGAAAATAGAAAGCAGCGCGAGCTACATACCGCCGCCCTTTGCTTCCAGTACGTAGCATCGGCAGGGGGAAGCCTTGAGAAACGCGACTGACTTATTCCGTGTGCGGAGCTAGCTTTTAACCCCTGTGCGCGGGCCATCGTGGTTCTGCATGCTTCGCAGTTAACATTTCGACACGGCGGGGTCTTCACTCTCGCAAAAGAAAGTGCAAAAGAAAATAGAAAGCAGCGCGAGCTACATACCGCCGCCCTTTGCTTCCAGTACGTAGCATCGGCAGGGGGAAGCCTTGAGAAACGCGACTGACTTATTCCGTTTGCGGAGCTAGCTTTTAACCCCTGTGCGCGGGCCATCGTGGTTCTGCATGCTTCGCAGTTAACATTTCGACACGGCGGGGTCATCACTCTCGCAAAAGAAAACGAAAAAGAAAATAGAAAGCAGCGCGAGCTACATACCGCCGCCCTTTGCTTCCAGTACGTAGCATCGGCAGGGGGAAGCCTTGAGAAACGCGACTGACTTATTCCGTTTCCGGAGCCAGCTTTTAACCCCTGTGCGCGGGCCATCGTGGTTCTGCATGCTTCGCAGTTAACATTTCGACACGGCGGGGTCGTCACTCTCGCAAAAGAAAGTGCAAAAGAAAATAGAAAGCAGCGCGAGCTACATACCGCCGCCCTTTGCTTCCAGTACGTAGCATCGGCAGGGGGAAGCCTTGAGAAACGCGACTGACTTATTCCGTTTGCGGAGCCAGCTTTTAACCCCTGGGCGCGAGCCATCGTGGTTCTGCATGCTTCGCAGTTAACATTTCGACACGGCGGGGTCATCACTCTCGCAAAAGAAAGTGCAAAAGAAAATAGAAAGCAGCGCGAGCTACATACCGCCGCCCTTTGCTTCCAGTACGTAGCATCGGCAGGGGGAAGCCTTGAGAAACGCGACTGACTTATTCCGTTTGCGGAGCCAGCTTTTAACCCCTGGGCGCGGGCCATCGTGGTTCTGCATGCTTCGCAGTTAACATTTCGACTCGGCGGGGTCATCACTCTCGCAAAAGAAAGTGCAAAAGAAAATAGAAAGCAGCGCGAGCTACATACCGCCGCCCTTTGCTTCCAGTACGTAGCATCGGCAGGGGGAAGCCTTGAGAAACGCGACTGACTTATTCCGTTTGCGGAGCCAGCTTTTAACCCCTGGGCGCGGGCCATCGTGGTTCTGCATGCTTCGCAGTTAACATTTCGACACGGCGGGGTCATCACTCTCGCAAAAGAAAGTGCAAAAGAAAGTAGAAAGCCGCGCGAGCTACATACCGCCGCCCTTTGGATCCAGTACGTAGCATAGGCAGGGGGAAGCCTTGAGAAACGCGACTGACTTATTCCGTTTGCGGAGCTAGCTTTTAACCCCTGTGCGCGGGCCATCGTGGTTCTGCATGCTTCGCAGTTAACATTTCGACACGGCGGGGTCATCACTCTCGCAAAAGAAAGTGCAAAAGAAAATAGAAAGAGCGCGAGCTACATACCGCCGCCCTTTGCTTCCAGTACGTAGCATCGGCAGGGGAAAGCCTTCAGAAACGCGACTGACTTATTCCGTTTGCGGAGCGAGCTTTTAACCCCTGGGCGCGGGCCATCGTGGTTCTGCATGCTTCGCAGTTAACATTTCGACACGGCGGGGTTATCACTCTCACAGAAGAAAGTGCAAAAGAAAATAGAAAGCAGCGCGAGCTACATACCGCCGCCCTTTGCTTCCAGTACGTAGCATCGGCAGGGGGAAGCCTTGAGAAACGCGACTGACTTATTCCGTTTGCGGAGCTAGCTTTTAACCCCTGTGCGCGGGCCATCGTGGTTATGCATGCTTCGCAGTTAACATTTCGACACGGCGGGGTCATCACTCTCGCAAAAGAAAGTGCAAAAGAAAATAGAAAGCAGCGCGAGCTACATACCGCCGCCCTTTGTTTCCAGTACGTAGCATCGGCAGAAGAAAGCCTTGAGAAACGCGACTGACTTATTGCGTTTGCGGAGATAGCTTTTAACCCCTGTGCGCGGGCCATCGTGGTTCTGCATGCTTCGCAGTTAACATTTCGACACGGCGGGGTCATCACTCGCGCAAAAGAATGTGCAAAAGAAAATTAAAAGCAGCGCAAGCTACATACCGCCGCCCTTTGCTTCCAGTACGTAGCATGGGCAGGGGGAAGACTCGAGAAACGCGACTGACTTATTCCGTTTGCGGAGCCAGCTTTTAACCCCTGTGCGCGGGCCATCGTGGTTCTGCATGCTTCGCAGTTAACATTTCGACACGGCGGGGTCATCACTCTCGCAAAAGAAAACGAAAAAGAAAATTGAAAGCAGCGCGAGCTACATACCGCCGCCCTTTGCTTCCAGTACGTAGCACGGCAGGGGGAAGCCTCGAGAAACGCGACTGACTTATTCCGTTTGCGGAGCCAGCTTTTAACCCCTATGCGCGGGCCATCGTGGTTCTGCTGGCTTCGCAGTTAACATTTCGACACGGCGGGGTCATCACTCTCGCAAAAGAAAGTGCAAAAGAAAATAGAAAGCAGCGCGAGCTACATACCGCCGCCCTTTGCTTCCAGTACGTAGCATCGGCAGGGGGAAGCCTCGAGAAACGCGACTGACTTATTCCGTTTGCGGAGCCAGCTTTTAATCCCTGTGCGCAGGCCATCGTGGTTCTGCATGCTTCGCAGTTAACATTTCGACACGGCGGGGTCATCACTCTCGCAAAAGAAAGTGCAAAAGAAAATAGAAAGCAGCGCGAGCTACATACCGCCGCCCTTTGCTTCCAGTACGTAGCATCGGCAGGGGGAAGCCTCGAGAAACGCGACTGACTTATTCCGTTTGCGGAGCCAGCTTTTAACCCCTATGCGCGGGCCATCGTGGTTCTGCATGCTTCGCAGTTAACATTTCGACACGGCGGGGTCATCACACTCGCAAAAGAAAGTGCAAAAGAAAATAGAGAGCAGCGCGAGCTACATACCGCCGCCCTTTGCTTCCAGTACGTAGCATCGGCAGGGGGAAGCCTCGAGAAACGCGACTGACTTATTCCGTTTGCGGAGCCAGCTTTTAACCCCTGTGCGCGGGCCATCGTGGTTCTGCATGCTTCGCAGTTAACATTTCGACACGGCGGGGTCATCACTCTCGCAAAAGAAAGTGCAAAAGAAAATAGAAAGCCGCGCGAGCTACATACCGCCGCCCTTTGCTTCCAGTACGTAGCATCGGCAGTGGGAAGCCTCGAGAAACGCGACTGACTTATTCCGTTTGCGGAGGCAGCTTTTAACCCCTGTGCGCGGGCCATCGTGGTTCTGCATGCTTCGCAGTTAACATTTCGACACGGCGGGGTCATCACTCTCGCAAAAGAAAGTGCAAAAGAAAATAGAAAGCCGCGCGAGCTACATACCGCCGCCCTTTGCTTCCAGTACGTAGCATCGGCAGGGGGAAGCCTCGAGAAACGCGACTGACTTATTCCGTTTGCGGTGCCAGCTTTCAACCCCTGTGCGCGGGCCATCGTGGTTCTGCATGCTTCGCAGTTAACATTTCGACACGGCGGGGTCATCACTCTCGCAAAAGAAAGTGCAAAAGAAGATAGAAAGCCGCGCGAGCTACATACCGCCGCCCTTTGCTTCCAGTACGTAGCATCGGCAGGGGGAAGCCTCGAGAAACGCGACTGACTTATTCCGTTTGCGGAGTCAGCTTTTAACCCCTGTGCGCGGGCCATCGTGGTTCTGCATGCTTCGCAGTTAACATTTCGACACGGCGGGGTCATCACTCTCGCAAAAGAAAGTGCAAAAGAAAATAGAAAGCCGCGCGAGCTACATACCGCCGCCCTTTGCTTCCAGTACGTAGCATCGGCAGGGGGAAGCCTCGAGAAACGCGACTGACTTATTCCGTTTGCGGAGCCAGCTTTTAACCCCTGTGCGCGGGCCATCGTGGTTCTGCATGCTTCGCAGTTAACATTTCGACACGGCGGGGTCATCACTCTCGCAAAAGAAAGTGCAAAAGAAAATAGAAAGCAGCGCGACTACATACCGCCGCCCTTTGCTTCCAGTACGTAGCATCGGCAGGGGGAAGCCTCGAGAAACGCGACTGACTTATTCCGTTTGCGGAGCCAGCTTTTAACCCCTGTGCGGGGGCCATCGTGGTTCTGCATGCTTCGCAGTTAACATTTCGACACGGCGGGGTCATCACTCTCGCAAAAGAAAGTGCAAAAGAAAATAGAAAGCAGCGCGAGCTACATACCGCCGCCCTTTGCTTCCAGTACGTAGCATCGGCAGGGGGAAGCCTTGAGAAACGCGACTGACTTATTCCGTTTGCGGAGCCAGCTTTTAACCCCTGTGCGCGGGCCATCGTGGTTCTGCATGCTTCGCAGTTAACATTTGGACACGGTGGGGTCATCACTCGCGCAAAAGAAAGTGCAAAAGAAAATAGAAAGCAGCGCGAGCTACATACCGCTGCCCTTTGCTTCCAGTACGTAGCATCGGCAGGGGGAAGCCTCGTGAAACGCGACTGACTTATTCCGTTTGCGGAGCGAGCTTTTAACCCCTGTGCGCGGGCCATCGTGGTTCTGCATGCTTCGCAGTAAACATTTCGGCACGGCGGGGTCATCACTCTCGCAAAAGAAAGTGCAAAAGAAAATAGAAAGCAGCGCGAGCTACATACCGCCGCCCTTTGCTTCCAGTACGTAGCATCGGCAGGGGGAAGCCTTGAGAAACGCGACTGACTTATTCCGTTTGCGGAGCCAGCTTTTAACCCCTGTGCGCGGGCCATCGTGGTTCTGCATGCTTCGCAGTTAACATTTCGACACGGCGGGGTCATCACTTGCGCAAAAGAAAGTGCAAAAGAAAATAGAAAGCAGCGCGAGCTACATACCGCCGCCCTTTGCTTCCAGTACGTAGGATCGGCAGGGGGAAGCCTCGTGAAACGCGACTGACTTATTCCGTTTGCGGAGCCAGCTTTTAACCCCTGTGCGCGGGCCATCGTGGTTCTGCATGCTTCGCAGTTAACATTTCGACACGGCGGGGTCATCACTCTCGCAAAAGAAAGTGCAAAAGAAAATAGAAAGCAGCGCGAGCTACATACCGCCGCCCTTGGCTTCCAGTACGTAGCATCGGCAAGGGGAAGCCTTGAGAAACGCGACTGACTTATTCCGTTTGCGGAGCCAGCTTTTAACCCCTGGGCGCGGGCCATCGTGGTTCTGCATGCTTCGCAGTTAACATTTCGACACGGCGGGGTCATCACTCTCGCAAAAGAAAGTGCAAAAGAAGATAGAAAGCAGCGCGAGCTACATACCGCCGCCCTTTGCTTCCAGTACGTAGCATCGGCAGGGGGAAGCCTTGAGAAACGCGACTGACTTATTCCGTTTGCGGAGCCAGCTTTTAACCCAGGTGCGCGGGGCATCGTGGTTCTGCATGCTTCGCAGTTAACATTTCGACACAGCGGGGTCATCACTGTCGCAAAAGAAAGTGCAAAAGAAAATAGAAAGTAGCGCGAGCTACATACCGCCGCCCTTTGCTTCCAGTACGTAGCATCGGCAGGGGAAGCCTTGAGAAACGCGACTGACTTATTCCGTTTGCGGAGCCAGCTTTTAACCCCTGGGCGCTTGCCATCGTGGTTCTGCATGCTTCGCAGTTAACATTTCGACACGGCGGGGTCATCACTCTCGCAAAAGAAAGTGCTAAAGAAAATAGAAAGCAGCGCGAGCTACATACCGCCGCCCTTTGCTTCCAGTACGTAGCATCGGCAGGGGGAAGCCTTGAGAAACGCGACTGACTTATTCCGTTTGCGGAGCCAGCTTTTAACCCCTGGGCGCGAGCCATCGTGGTTCTGCATGCTTCGCAATTAACATTTCGACACGGCAGGGTCATCACTCTCGCAAAAGAAAGTGCAAAAGAAGATAGAAAGCAGCGCGAGCTACATACCGCCGCCCTTTGCTTCCAGTACGTAGCATCGGCAGGGGGAAGCCTTGAGAAACGCGACTGACTTATTCCGTTTGCGGAGCCAGCTTTTAACCCATGTGCGCGGGGCATCGTGGTTCTGCATGCTTCGCAGTTAACATTTCGACACAGCGGGGTCATCACTGTCGCAAAAGAAAGTGCAAAAGAAAATAGAAAGTAGCGCGAGCTACATACCGCCGCCCTTTGCTTCCAGTACGTAGCATCGGCAGGGGAAGCCTTGAGAAACGCGACTGACTTATTCCGTTTGCGGAGCCAGCTTTTAACCCCTGGGCGCTTGCCATCGTGGTTCTGCATGCTTCGCAGTTAACATTTCGACACGGCGGGGTCATCACTCTCGCAAAAGAAAGTGCAAAAGAAAATAGAAAGCAGCGCGAGCTACATACCGCCGCGCTTTGCTTCCAGTACGTAGCATCGGCAGGGGGAAGCCTTGAGAAACGCGACTGACTTATTCCGTTTGCGGAGCCAGCTTTTAACCCCTGGGCGCGAGCCATCGTGGTTCTGCATGCTTCGCAGTTAACATTTCGACACGGCAGGGTCATCACTCTCCCAAAAGAAAGTGCAAAAGAAAATAGAAAGCAGCGCGAGCTACATACCGCCGCCCTTTGCTTCCAGTACGTAGCATCGGCAGGGGGAAGCCTTGAGAAACGCGACTGACTTATTCCGTTTGCGGAGCTAGCTTTTAACCCCTGTGCGCGGGCCATCGTGGTTCTGCATGCTTCGCAGTTAACATTTCGACACGGCGGGGTCGTCACTCTCGCAAAAGAAAGTGCAAAAGAAAATAGAAAGCAGCGCGAGCTACATACCGCCGCCCTTTGATTCCAGTACGTAGCATCGGCAGGGGGAAGCCTTGAGAAAAGCGACTGACTTATTCCGTTTGCGGAGCCAGCTTTTAACCCCTGGGCGCGGGCCATCGTGGTTCTGCATGCTTCGCAGTTAACATTTCGACACGGCGGGGTCATTACTCTCGCAAAAGAAAGTGCAAAAGAAAATAGAAAGCAGCGCGAGCAACATACCGCCGCCCTTTGCTTCCAGTACGTAGCATCGGCAGGGGGAAGCCTTGAGAAACGCGACTGACTTATTCCGTTTGCGGAGCCAGCTTTTAACCCCTGTGCGCGGGCCATCGTGGTTCTGCATGCTTCGCAGTTAACATTTCGACACGGCAGGGTCATCGCTCTCGCAAAAGAAAGTGCAAAAGAAAATAGAAAGCAGCGCGAGCTACATACCGCCGCCCTTTGCTTCCAGTACGTAGCATCGGCAGGGGGAAGCCTTGAGAAACGCGACTGACTTATTCCATTTGCGGAGCCTGCTTTTAACCCCTGGGCGCGGGCCATCGTGGTTCTGCATGCTTCGCAGTTAACATTTCGACACGGCGGGGTCATCACTCTCGCAAAAGAAACTGCAAAAGAAAATAGAAAGCAGCGCGAGCTACATACCGCCGCCCTTTGCTTCCAGTACGTAGCATCGGCAGGGGGAAGCCTTGAGAAACGCGACTGACTGATTCCGTTTGAGGAGCCAGCTTTTAACCCCTGGGCGCGGGCCATCGTGGTTCTGCATGCTTCGCAGTTAACATTTCGACACGGCGGGGTCATCACTCTCGCAAAAGAAAGTGCAAAAGAAAATAGAAAGCAGCGCGAGCTATATACCGCCGCCCTTTGGATCCAGTACGTAGCATCGGCTGGGGGAAGCCTTGAGAAACGCGACTGACGTATTCCGTTTGCGGAGCCAGCTTTTAACCCCTGTGCGCGGGCCATCGTGGTTCTGCATGCTTCGCAGTTAACATTTCGACACGGCGGGGTCATCACTCTCGCAAAAGAAAGTGCAAAAAGAAATAAAAAGCAGCGCGAGCTACATACCTCCGCCCTTTGCTTCCAGTACGTAGCATCGGCAGAAGAAAGCCTTGAGAAACGCGACTGACTTATTGCGTTTGCGGAGCTAGCTTTTAACCCCTGTGTGCGGGCCATCGTGGTTCTGCATGCTTCGCAGTTAACATTTCGACACGGCGGGGTCATCACTCTCGCAAAAGAAAGTGCAAAAGAAAATAGAAAGCAGCGCGAGCTACATACCGCCGCCCTTTGCTTCCAGTACGTAGCATCGGCAGGGGAAAGCCTTCAGAAACGCGACTGACTTATTCCGTTTGCGGAGCCAGCTTTTAACCCCTGGGCGCGGGCCATCGTGGTTCTGCATGCTTCGCAGTTAACATTTCGACACGGCGGGGCTATCACTCTCGCAAAAGAAAGTGCAAAAGAAAATAGAAAGCAGCGCGAGCTACATACCGCCGCCCTTTGCTTCCAGTACGTAGCATCGGCAGGGGGAAGCCTTGAGAAACGCGACTGACTTATTCCGTTTGCGGAGCTAGCTTTTAACCCCTGTGCGCGGGCCATCGTGGTTATGCATGCTTCGCAGTTAACATTTCGACACGGCGGGGTCATCACTCTCGCAAAAGAAAGTGCAAAAGAAAATAGAAAGCAGCGCGAGCTACATACTGCCGCCCTTTGCTTCCAGTACGTAGCATCGGCAGGGGGAAGCCTTGAGAAACGCGACTGACTTATTGCATTTGCGGAGCTAGCTTTTAAAGCCTGCGCGCGGGCCATCGTGGTTCTGCATGCTTCGCAGTTAACATTTCGACACGGCGGGGTCATCACTCTCGCAAAAGAAAGTGCAAAAGAAAATAGAAAGCAGCGCGAGCTACATACCGCCGCCCTTTGCTTCCAGTACGTAGCATCGGCAGGGGGAAGCCTTGAAAAACGCGACTGACTTATTCCGTTTGCGGACCCAGCTTTTAACCCCTGGGCGCGGGCCATCGTGGTTCTGCATGTTCCGCAGTAAACATTTCGACACGGCGGGGTCATCACTCTCGCAAAAGAAAGTGCAAAAGAAAATAGAAAGCAGCGCGAGCTACATACCGCCGCCCTTTGCTTCCAGTACGTAGCATCGGCAGGGGAAAGCCTTGAGAAACGCGACTGACTTACTGCGTTTGCGGAGCTAGCTTTTAACCCCTGTGCGCGGGCCATCGTGGTTCTGCATGCTTCGCAGTTAACATTTCGACACGGCGGGGTCATCACTCTCGCAAAAGAAAGTGCAAAAGGAAATAGAAAGCAGCGCGAGCTACATACCGCCGCCCTTTGCTTCCAGTACGTAGCATCGGCAGGGGAAAGCCTTGAGAAACGCGACTGACTTATTGCGTTTGCGGAACTAGCTTTTAACCCCTGTGCGCGGGCCATCGTGGTTCTGCATGCTTCGCAGTTAACATTTCGACACGGCGGGGTCATCACTCTCGCAAAAGAAAGTGCTAAAGAAAATAGAAAGCAGCGCGAGCTACATACCGCCGCCCTTTGCTTCCAGTACGTAGCATCGGCAGGGGGAAGCCTTGAGAAACGCGACTGACTTATTCCGTTTGCGGAGCCAGCTTTTAACCCCTGTGCGCGGGCCATCGTGGTTCTGCATGCTTCGCAGTTAACATTTCGACATGGCGGGGTCATCACTCTCGCAAAAGAAAGTGCAAAAGAAAATAGAAAGCAGCGCGAGCTACATACCGCCGCCCTTTGCTTCCAGTACGTAGCATCGGCAGGGGGAAGCCTTGAAAAACGCGACTGACATATTCCGTTTGCGGAGCCAGCTTTTAACCCCTGGGCGCGGCCCATCGTGGTTCTGCATGCTTCGCAGTTAACATTTCTACACGGCGGGGTCATCACTCTCGCAAAAGAAAGTGCAAAAGGAAATAGAAAGCAGCGCGAGCTACATACCGCCGCCCTTTGCTTCCAGTACGTAGCATCGCAGGGGGAAGCCTTGAAAAACGCGACTGACATATTCCGTTTGCGGAGCCAGCTTTTAACCCCTGGGCGCGGCCCATCGTGGTTCTGCATGCTTCGCAGTTAACATTTCGACACGGCGGGGTCATCACTCTCGCAAAAGAAAGTGCAAAAGAAAATAGAAAGCAGCGCGAGCTACATACCGCCGCCCTTTGATTCCAGTACGTAGCATCGGCAAGGGGAAGCCTTGAAAAACGCGACTGACTTATTCCGTTGGGGACCCAGCTTTTAACCGCTGGGCGCGGGCCATCGTGGTTCTGCATGTTCCGCAGTTAACATTTCGACACGGCGGGGTCATCACTCTCGCAAAAGAAAGTGCAAAAGAAAATAGAAAGCAGCGCGAGCTACATACCTCCGCCCTTTGCTTCCAGTACGTAGCATCGGCAGGGGAAAGCCTTGAGAAACGCGACTGACTTATTGCGTTTGCGGAGCTAGCTTTTAACCCCTGTGCGCGGGCCATCGTGGTTCTGCATGCTTCGCAGTTAACATTTCGACACGGCGGGGTCATCACTCTCGCAAAAGAAAGTGCAAAAGGAAATAGAAAGCAGCGCGAGCTACATACCGCCGCCCTTTGCTTCCAGTACGTAGCATCGGCAGGGGGAAGCCTTGAAAAACGCGACTGACTTATTCCGTTTGCGGAGCCAGCTTTTAACCCCTGTGCGCGGGCCATCGTGGTTCTGCATGCTTCGCAGTTAACATTTCGACATGGCGGGGTCATCACTCTCGCAAAAGAAAGTGCAAAAGAAAATAGAAAGCAGCGCGAGCTACATACCGCCGCCCTTTGCTTCCAGTACGTAGCATCGGCAGGGGGAAGCCTTGAAAAACGCGACTGACATATTCCGTTTGCGGAGCCAGCTTTTAACCCCTGGGCGCGGCCCATCGTGGTTCTGCATGCTTCGCAGTTAACATTTCTACACGGCGGGGTCATCACTCTCGCAAAAGAAAGTGCAAAAGGAAATAGAAAGCAGCGCGAGCTACATACCGCCGCCCTTTGCTTCCAGTACGTAGCATCGCAGGGGGAAGCCTTGAAAAACGCGACTGACATATTCCGTTTGCGGAGCCAGCTTTTAACCCCTGGGCGCGGCCCATCGTGGTTCTGCATGCTTCGCAGTTAACATTTCGACACGGCGGGGTCATCACTCTCGCAAAAGAAAGTGCAAAAGAAAATAGAAAGCAGCGCGAGCTACATACCGCCGCCCTTTGATTCCAGTACGTAGCATCGGCAAGGGGAAGCCTTGAAAAACGCGACTGACTTATTCCGTTGGGGACCCAGCTTTTAACCGCTGGGCGCGGGCCATCGTGGTTCTGCATGTTCCGCAGTTAACATTTCGACACGGCGGGGTCATCACTCTCGCAAAAGAAAGTGCAAAAGAAAATAGAAAGCAGCGCGAGCTACATACCTCCGCCCTTTGCTTCCAGTACGTAGCATCGGCAGGGGAAAGCCTTGAGAAACGCGACTGACTTATTGCGTTTGCGGAGCTAGCTTTTAACCCCTGTGCGCGGGCCATCGTGGTTCTGCATGCTTCGCAGTTAACATTTCGACACGGCGGGGTCATCACTCTCGCAAAAGAAAGTGCAAAAGGAAATAGAAAGCAGCGCGAGCTACATACCGCCGCCCTTTGCTTCCAGTACGTAGCATCGGCAGGGGGAAGCCTTGAAAAACGCGACTGACTTATTCCGTTTGCGGACCCAGCTTTTAACCCCTGGGCGCGGGCCATCGTGGTTCTGCATGTTCCGCAGTAAACATTTCGACACGGCGGGGTCATCACTCTCGCAAAAGAAAGTGCAAAAGAAAATAGAAAGCAGCGCGAGCTACATACCGCCGCCCTTTGCTTCCAGTACGTAGCATCGGCAGGGGAAAGCCTTGAGAAACGCGACTGACTTACTGCGTTTGCGGAGCTAGCTTTTAACCCCTGTGCGCGGGCCATCGTGGTTCTGCATGCTTCGCAGTTAACATTTCGACACGGCGGGGTCATCACTCTCGCAAAAGAAAGTGCAAAAGGAAATAGAAAGCAGCGCGAGCTACATACCGCCGCCCTTTGCTTCCAGTACGTAGCATCGGCAGGGGAAAGCCTTGAGAAACGCGACTGACTTATTGCGTTTGCGGAACTAGCTTTTAACCCCTGTGCGCGGGCCATCGTGGTTCTGCATGCTTCGCAGTTAACATTTCGACACGGCGGGGTCATCACTCTCGCAAAAGAAAGTGCTAAAGAAAATAGAAAGCAGCGCGAGCTACATACCGCCGCCCTTTGCTTCCAGTACGTAGCATCGGCAGGGGGAAGCCTTGAGAAACGCGACTGACTTATTCCGTTTGCGGAGCCAGCTTTTAACCCCTGTGCGCGGGCCATCGTGGTTCTGCATGCTTCGCAGTTAACATTTCGACATGGCGGGGTCATCACTCTCGCAAAAGAAAGTGCAAAAGAAAATAGAAAGCAGCGCGAGCTACATACCGCCGCCCTTTGCTTCCAGTACGTAGCATCGGCAGGGGGAAGCCTTGAAAAACGCGACTGACATATTCCGTTTGCGGAGCCAGCTTTTAACCCCTGGGCGCGGCCCATCGTGGTTCTGCATGCTTCGCAGTTAACATTTCTACACGGCGGGGTCATCACTCTCGCAAAAGAAAGTGCAAAAGGAAATAGAAAGCAGCGCGAGCTACATACCGCCGCCCTTTGCTTCCAGTACGTAGCATCGCAGGGGGAAGCCTTGAAAAACGCGACTGACATATTCCGTTTGCGGAGCCAGCTTTTAACCCCTGGGCGCGGCCCATCGTGGTTCTGCATGCTTCGCAGTTAACATTTCGACACGGCGGGGTCATCACTCTCGCAAAAGAAAGTGCAAAAGAAAATAGAAAGCAGCGCGAGCTACATACCGCCGCCCTTTGATTCCAGTACGTAGCATCGGCAAGGGGAAGCCTTGAAAAACGCGACTGACTTATTCCGTTGGGGACCCAGCTTTTAACCGCTGGGCGCGGGCCATCGTGGTTCTGCATGTTCCGCAGTTAACATTTCGACACGGCGGGGTCATCACTCTCGCAAAAGAAAGTGCAAAAGAAAATAGAAAGCAGCGCGAGCTACATACCTCCGCCCTTTGCTTCCAGTACGTAGCATCGGCAGGGGAAAGCCTTGAGAAACGCGACTGACTTATTGCGTTTGCGGAGCTAGCTTTTAACCCCTGTGCGCGGGCCATCGTGGTTCTGCATGCTTCGCAGTTAACATTTCGACACGGCGGGGTCATCACTCTCGCAAAAGAAAGTGCAAAAGGAAATAGAAAGCAGCGCGAGCTACATACCGCCGCCCTTTGCTTCCAGTACGTAGCATCGGCAGGGGAAAGCCTTGAGAAACGCGACTGACTTATTGCGTTTGCGGAACTAGCTTTTAACCCCTGTGCGCGGGCCATCGTGGTTCTGCATGCTTCGCAGTTAACATTTCGACACGGCGGGGTCATCACTCTCGCAAAAGAAAGTGCAAAAGAAAATAGAAAGCAGCGCGAGCTACATACCGCCGCCCTTTGCTTCCAGTACTTAGCATCGGTAGGGGAAAGCCTTGAGAAACGCGACTGACTTATTCCGTTTGCGGAGCCAGCTTTTAACCCCTGGGCGCTTGCCATCGTGGTTCTGCATGCTTCGCAGTTAACATTTCGACACGGCGGGGTCATCACTCTCGCAAAAGAAAGTGCAAAAGAAAATAGAAAGCAGTGCGAGCTACATACCGCCGCCCTTTGCTTCCAGTACGTAGCATCGGCAGGGGGAAGCCTTGAGAAACGCGACTGACTTATTCCGTTTGCGGAGCCAGCTTTTAACCCCTGGGTGCGAGCCATCGTGGTTCTGCATGCTTCGCAGTTAACAATTCGACACGGCAGGGTCATCACTCTCCCAAAAGAAAGTGCAAAAGAAAATAGAAAGCAGCGCGAGCTACATACCGCCGCCCTTTGCTTCCAGTACGTAGCATCGGCAGGGGGAAGCCTTGAGAAACGCGACTGACTTATTCCGTGTGCGGAGCTAGCTTTTAACCCCTGTGCGCGGGCCATCGTGGTTCTGCATGCTTCGCAGTTAACATTTCGACACGGCGGGGTCATCACTCTCGCAAAAGAAAACGAAAAAGAAAATAGAAAGCAGCGCGAGCTACATACCGCCGCCCTTTGCTTCCAGTACGTAGCATCGGCATAGAGAAGCCTTGAGAAACGCGACTGACTTATTCCGTTTGCGGAGCCAGCTTTTAACCCCTGGGCGCGAGCCATCGTGGTTCTGCATGCTTCGCAGTTAACATTTCGACACGGCGGGGTCATCACTCTCGCAAAAGAAAGTGCAAAAGAAAATAGAAAGCAGCGCGAGCTACATACCGCCGCCCTTTGCTTCCAGTACGTAGCATCGGCAGGGGGAAGCCTTGAGAAACGCGACTGACTTATTCCGTTTGCGGAGCCAGCTTTTAACCCCTGTGCGCGGGCCATCGTGGTTCTGCATGCTTCGCAGTTAACATTTCGACACGGCGGGGTCATCACTCTCGCAAAAGAAAGTGCAAAAAGAAATAGAAAGCAGCGCGAGCTACATACCGCCGCCCTTTGCTTCCAGTACGTAGCATCGGCAGAAGAAAGCCTTGAGAAACGCGACTGACTTATTGCGTTTGCGGAGCTAGCTTTTAACCCCTGTGCGCGGGCCATCGTGGTTCTGCATGCTTCGCAGTTAACATTTCGACACGGCGGGGTCATCACTCTCGCAAAAGAAAGTGCAAAAGAAAATAGAAAGCAGCGCGAGCTACATACCGCCGCCCTTTGCTTCCAGTACGTAGCATCGGCAGGGGAAAGCCTTCAGAAACGCGACTGACTTATTCCGTTTGCGGAGCCAGCTTTTAACCCCTGGGCGCGGGCCATCGTGGTTCTGCATGCTTCGCAGTTAACATTTCGACACGGCGGGGTTATCACTCTCACAGAAGAAAGTGCAAAAGAAAATAGAAAGCAGCGCGAGCTACATACCGCCGCCCTTTGCTTTCAGTACGTAGCATCGGCAGGGGGAAGCCTTGAGAAACGCGACTGACTTATTCCGTTTGCGGAGCTAGCTTTTAACCCCTGTGCGCGGGCCATCGTGGTTATGCATGCTTCGCAGTTAACATTTCGACACGGCGGGGTCATCACTCTCGCAAAAGAAAGTGCAAAAGAAAATTGAAAGCAGCGCGAGCTACATACCGCCGCCCTTTGTTTCCAGTACGTAGCATCGGCAGAAGAAAGCCTTGAGAAACGCGACTGACTTATTGCGTTTGCGGAGCTAGCTTTTAACCCCTGTGCGCGGGCCATCGTGGTTCTGCATGCTTCGCAGTTAACATTTCGACACGGCGGGGTCACCACTCTCGCAAAAGAAAGTGCAAAAGGAAATAGAAAGCATCGCGAGCTACATACCGCCGCCCTTTGCTTCCAGTACGTAGCATCGGCAGGGGAAAGCCTTGAGAAACGCGACTGACTTATTCCGTTTGTGGAGCTAGCTTTTAACCCCTGTGCCCGGGCCATCGTGGTTCTGCATGCTTCGCAGTTAACATTTCGACACGGCGGGGTCATCACTCTCGCAAAAGAAAGTGCAAAAGGAAATAGAAAGCAGCGCGAGCTACATACCGCCGCCCTTTGCTTCCAGTACGTAGCATCGCAGGGGGAAGCCTTGAGAAACGCGACTGACTTATTCCGTTTGCGGAGCCAGCTTTTAACCCCTGGGCGCGAGCCATCGTGGTTCTGCATGCTTCGCAGTTAACATTTCGACACGGCAGGGTCATCACTCTCCCAAAAGAAAGTGCAAAAGAAAATAGAAAGCAGCGCGAGCTACATACCGCCGCCCTTTGCTTCCAGTACGTAGCATCGGCAGGGGGAAGCCTTGAGAAACGCGACTGACTTATTCCGTGTGCGGAGCTAGCTTTTAACCCCTGTGCGCGGGCCATCGTGGTTCTGCATGCTTCGCAGTTAACATTTCGACACGGCGGGGTCTTCACTCTCGCAAAAGAAAGTGCAAAAGAAAATAGAAAGCAGCGCGAGCTACATACCGCCGCCCTTTGCTTCCAGTACGTAGCATCGGCAGGGGGAAGCCTTGAGAAACGCGACTGACTTATTCCGTTTGCGGAGCTAGCTTTTAACCCCTGTGCGCGGGCCATCGTGGTTCTGCATGCTTCGCAGTTAACATTTCGACACGGCGGGGTCATCACTCTCGCAAAAGAAAACGAAAAAGAAAATAGAAAGCAGCGCGAGCTACATACCGCCGCCCTTTGCTTCCAGTACGTAGCATCGGCAGGGGGAAGCCTTGAGAAACGCGACTGACTTATTCCGTTTCCGGAGCCAGCTTTTAACCCCTGTGCGCGGGCCATCGTGGTTCTGCATGCTTCGCAGTTAACATTTCGACACGGCGGGGTCGTCACTCTCGCAAAAGAAAGTGCAAAAGAAAATAGAAAGCAGCGCGAGCTACATACCGCCGCCCTTTGCTTCCAGTACGTAGCATCGGCAGGGGGAAGCCTTGAGAAACGCGACTGACTTATTCCGTTTGCGGAGCGAGCTTTTAACCCCTGGGCGCGGGCCATCGTGGTTCTGCATGCTTCGCAGTTAACATTTCGACACGGCGGGGTTATCACTCTCACAGAAGAAAGTGCAAAAGAAAATAGAAAGCAGCGCGAGCTACATACCGCCGCCCTTTGCTTCCAGTACGTAGCATCGGCAGGGGGAAGCCTTGAGAAACGCGACTGACTTATTCCGTTTGCGGAGCTAGCTTTTAACCCCTGTGCGCGGGCCATCGTGGTTATGCATGCTTCGCAGTTAACATTTCGACACGGCGGGGTCATCACTCTCGCAAAAGAAAGTGCAAAAGAAAATAGAAAGCAGCGCGAGCTACATACCGCCGCCCTTTGTTTCCAGTACGTAGCATCGGCAGAAGAAAGCCTTGAGAAACGCGACTGACTTATTGCGTTTGCGGAGATAGCTTTTAACCCCTGTGCGCGGGCCATCGTGGTTCTGCATGCTTCGCAGTTAACATTTCGACACGGCGGGGTCGTCACTCTCGCAAAAGAAAGTGCAAAAGAAAATAGAAAGCAGCGCGAGCTACATACCGCCGCCCTTTGCTTCCAGTACGTAGCATCGACAGGGGGAAGCCTTGAGAAACGCGACTGACTTATTCCGTTTGCGGAGCCAGCTTTTAACCCCTGTGCGCGGGCCATCGTGGTTCTGCATGCTTCGCAGTTAACATTTCGACATGGCGGGGTCATCACTCTCGCAAAAGAAAGTGCAAAAGAAAATAGAAAGCAGCGCGAGCTACATACCGCCGCCCTTTGCTTCCAGTACGTAGCATCGGCAGGGGAAGCCTTGAAAAACGCGACTGACATATTCCGTTTGCGGAGCCAGCTTTTAACCCCTGGGCGCGGGCCGGCGTGGTTCTGCATGCTTCGCACTTAACATTTCGACACGGCGGGGTCATCACTCTCGCAAAAGAAAGTGCAAAAGGAAATAGAAAGCATCGCGAGCTACATACCGCCGCCCTTTGCTTCCAGTACGTAGCATCGGCAGGGGAAAGCCTTGAGAAACGCGACTGACTTATTCCGTTTGTGGAGCTAGCTTTCAACGCCTGTGCCCGGGCCATCGTGGTTCTGCATGCTTCGCAGTTAACATTTCGACACGGCGGGGTCATCACTCTCGCAAAAGAAAGTGCAAAAGGAAATAGAAAGCAGCGCGAGCTACATACCGCCGCCCTTTGCTTCCAGTACGTAGCATCGCAGGGGGAAGCCTTGAGAAACGCGACTGACTTATTCCGTTTGCGGAGCTAGCTTTTAACCCCTGTGCGCGGGCCATCGTGGTTCTGCATGCTTCGCAGTTAACATTTCGACACGGCGGGGTCATCACTCTCGCAAAAGAAAGTGCAAAAAAAAATAGAAAGCAGCGCGAGCTACATACCGCCGCCCTTTGCTTCCAGTACGTAGCATCGGCAGGGGGAAGCCTTGAGAAACGTGACTGACTTATTGCGTTTGCGGAGCTAGCTTTTAACCCCTGTGCGCGGGCCATCGTGGTTCTGCATGCTTCGCAGTTAACATTTCGACACGGCGGGGTCATCACTCTCGCAAAAGAAAGTGCAAAAGAAAATAGAAAGCAGCGCGAGCTACATACCGCCGCCCTTTGCTTCAAGTACGTAGCATCGGCAGGGGGAAGCCTTGAAAAACGCGACTGACTTATTCCGTTTGCGGACCCAGCTTTTAACCCCTGGGCGCGGGCCATCGTGGTTCTGCATGTTCCGCAGTTAACATTTCGACACGGCGGGGTCATCACTCTCGCAAAAGAAAGTGCAAAAGAAAATAGAAAGCAGCGCGAGCTACATACCGCCGCCCTTTGCTTCCAGTACGTAGTATCGGCAGGGGAAAGCCTTGAGAAACGCGACTGACTCATTGCGTTTGCGGAGCTAGCTTTTAACCCCTGTGCGCGGGCCATCGTGGTTCTGCATGCTTCGCAGTTAACATTTCGACACGGCGGGGTCATCACTCTCGCAAAAGAAAGTGCAAAAGAAAATAGAAAGCAGCGCGAGCTACATACCGCCGCCCTTTGCTTCCAGTACGTAGCATCGGTAGGGGAAAGCCTTGAGAAACGCGACTGACTTATTCCGTTTGCAGAGCCAGCTTTTAACCCCTGTGCGCGGGCCATCGTGGTTCTGCATGCTTCGCAGTTAACATTTCGACACGGCGGGGTCATCACTCTCGCAAAAGAAAGTGCAAAAGGAAATAGAAAGCAGCGCGAGCTACATACCGCCACCCTTTGCTTCCAGTACGTAGCATCGGCAGGGGGAAGCCTTGAGAAACGCGACTGACTTATTCCGTTTGCGGAGCTAGCTTTTAACCCCTGTGCGCGGGCCATCGTGGTTCTGCATGCTTCGCAGTTAACATTTCGACACGGCGGGGTCATCACTCTCGCAAAAGAAAGTGCAAAAGAAAATAGAAAGCAGCGCGAGCTACATACCGCCGCCCTTTGCTTCCAGTACGTAGCATCGGCAGGGGAAAGCCTTGAGAAACGCGACTGACTTATTCCGTTTGCGGAGCTAGCTTTTAACCCCTGTGCGCGGGCCATCGTGGTTCTGCATGCTTCGCAGTTAACATTTCGACACGGCGGGGTCATCACTCTCGCAAAAGAAAGTGCAAAAGAAAATAGAAAGCAGCGCGAGCTACATACCGCCGCCCTTTGCTTCCAGTACGTAGCATCGGCAGGGGGAAGCCTTGAAAAACGCGACTGACTTATTCCGTTTGCGGAGCCAGCTTTTAACCCCTGGGCGCGGGCCATCGTGGTTCTGCATGCTTCGCAGTTAACATTTCGACACGGCGGGGTCATCCCTCTCGCAAAAGAAAGTGCAAAAGAAAATAGAAAGCAGCGCGAGCTACATACCGCCGCCCTTTGCTTCCAGTACGTAGCATCGGCAGGGGAAAGCCTTGAGAAACGCGACTGACTCATTGCGTTTGCGGAGCTAGCTTTTAACCCCTGTGCGCGGGCCATCGTGGTTCTGCATGCTTCGCAGTTAACATTTTGACACGGCGGGGTCATCACTCTCGCAAAAGAAAGTGCAAAAGAAAATAGAAAGCAGCGCGAGCTACATACCGCCGCCCTTTGCTTCCAGTACGTAGCATCGGCAGGGGGAAGCCTTGAGAAACGCGACTGACTTATTCCGTTTGCGGAGCCAGCTTTTAACCCCTGTGCGCGGGCCATCGTGGTTCTGCATGCTTCGCAGTTAACATTTCGACATGGCGGGGTCATCACTCTCGCAAAAGAAAGTGCAAAAGAAAATAGAAAGCAGCGCGAGCTACATACCGCCGCCCTTTGCTTCCAGTACGTAGCATCGGCAGGGGAAGCCTTGAAAAACGCGACTGACATATTCCGTTTGCGGAGCCAGCTTTTAACCCCTGTGCGCGGGCCATCGTGGTTCTGCATGCTTCGCACTTAACATTTCGACACGGCGGGGTCATCACTCTCGCAAAAGAAAGTGCAAAAGGAAATAGAAAGCATCGCGAGCTACATACCGCCGCCCTTTGCTTCCAGTACGTAGCATCGGCAGGGGAAAGCCTTGAGAAACGCGACTGACTTATTTCGTTTGTGGAGCTAGCTTTTTACCCCTGTGCCCGGGCCATCGTGGTTCTGCATGCTTCGCAGTTAACATTTCGACACGGCGGGGTCATCACTCTCGCAAAGGAAAGTGCAAAAGGAAATAGAAAGCAGCGCGAGCTACATACCGCCGCCCTTTGCTTCCAGTACGTAGCATCGCAGGGGGAAGCCTTGAGAAACGCGACTGACTTATTCCGTTTGCGGAGCTAGCTTTTAACCCCTGTGCGCGGGCCATTGTGGTTCTGCATGCTTCGCAGTTAGCATTTCGACACGGCGGGGTCATCACTCTCGCAAAAGAAAGTGCAAAAGAAAATAGAAAGCAGCGCGATCTACGTACCGCCGCCCTTTGCTTCCAGTACGTAGCATCGGCAGGGGGAAGCCTTGAGAAACGCGACTGACTTATTGCGTTTGTGGAGCTAGCTTTTAACCCCTGTGCGCGGGCCATCGTGGTTCTGCATGCTTCGCAGTTAACATTTCGACACGGCGGGGTCATCACTCTCGCAAAAGAAAGTGCAAAAGAAAATAGAAAGCAGCGCGAGCTACATACCGCCGCCCTTTGCTTCCAGTACGTAGCATTGGCAGGGGGAAGCCTTGAAAAACGCGACTGACTTATTCCGTTTGCGGACCCAGCTTTTAACCCCTGGACGCGGGCCATCGTGGTTCTGCATGTTCCGCAGTTAACATTTCGACACGGCGGGGTCATCACTCTCGCAAAAGAAAGTGCAAAAGAAAATAGAAAGCAGCGCGAGCTACATACCGCCGCCCTTTGCTTCCAGTACGTAGCATCGGCAGGGGAAAGCCTTGAGAAACGCGACTGACTTATTGCGTTTGCGGAGCTAGCTTTTAACCCCTGTGCGCGGGCCATCGTGGTTCTGCATGCTTCGCAGTTAACATTTCGACACGGCGGGGTCATCACTCTCGCAAAAGAAAGTGCAAAAGGAAATAGAAAGCAGCGCGAGCTACATACCACCGCCCTTTGCTTCCAGTACGTAGCATCGGCAGGGGAAAGCCTTGAGAAACGCGACTGACTTATTGCGTTTGCGGAACTAGCTTTTAACCCCTGTGCGCGGGCCATCGTGGTTCTGCATGCTTCGCAGTTAACATTTCGACACGGCGGGGTCATCACTCTCGCAAAAGAAAGTGCAAAAGAAAATAGAAAGCAGCGCGAGCTACATACCGCCGCCCTTTGCTTCCAGTACGTAGCATCGGTAGGGGAAAGCCTTGAGAAACGCGACTGACTTATTCCGTTTGCAGAGCCAGCTTTTAACCCCTGTGCGCGGGCCATCGTGGTTCTGCATGCTTCGCAGTTAACATTTCGACACGGCGGGGTCATCACTCTCGCAAAAGAAAGTGCAAAAGGAAATATAAAGCAGCGCGAGCTACATACCGCCGCCCTTTGCTTCCAGTACGTAGCATCGGCAGGGGGAAGCCTTGAGAAACGCGACTGACTTATTCCGTTTGCGGAGCTAGCTTTTAACCCCTGTGCGCGGGCCATCGTGGTTCTGCATGCTTCGCAGTTAACATTTCGACACGGCGGGGTCATCACTCTCGCAAAAGAAAGTGCAAAAGAAAATAGAAAGCAGCGCGAGCTACATACCGCCGCCCTTTGCTTCCAGTACGTAGCATCGGCAGGGGAAAGCCTTGAGAAACGCGACTGACTTATTCCGTTTGCGGAGCTAGCTTTTAACCCCTGTGCGCGGGCCATCGTGGTTCTGCATGCTTCGCAGTTAACATTTCGACACGGCGGGGTCATCACTCTCGCAAAAGAAAGTGCAAAAGAAAATAGAAAGCAGCGCGAGCTACATACCGCCGCCCTTTGCTTCCAGTACGTAGCATCGGCAGGGGGAAGCCTTGAAAAACGCGACTGACTTATTCCGTTTGCGGAGCCAGCTTTTAACCCCTGGGCGCGGGCCATCGTGGTTCTGCATGCTTCGCAGTTAACATTTCGACATGGCGGGTCATCACTCTCGCAAAAGAAAGTGCAAAAGAAAATAGAAAGCAGCGCGAGCTACGTACCGCCGCCCTTTGCTTCCAGTACGTAGCACCGGCAGGGGGAAGCCTTGAAAAACGCGACTGACTTATTCCGTTTGCGGAGCCAGCTTTTAACCCCTGGGCGTGGGCCATCGTGGTTCTGCATGCTTCGCAGTTAACATTTCGACACGGCGGGGTCATCACTCTCGCAAAAGAAAGTGCAAAAGAAAATACAAAGCAGCGCGAGCTACATACCGCCGCCCTTTGCTTCCAGTACGTAGCATCGGCAGGGGGAAGCCTTGAGAAACGCGACTGACTTATTCCGTTTGCGGAGCTAGCTTTTAACCCCTGTGCGCGGGCCATCGTGGTTCTGCATGCTTCGCAGTTAACATTTCGACACGGCGGGTCATCACTCTCGCAAAAGAAAGTGCAAAAGGAAATAGAAAGCAGCGCGAGCTACATACCGCCGCCCTTTGCTTTGCTTCCAGTACGTAGCATCGGCAGGGGAAAGCCTTGAGAAACGCGACTGACTTATTGCGTTTGCGGAACTAGCTTTTAACCCCTGGGCGCGGGCCATCGTGGTTCTGCATGCTTCGCAGTTAACATTTCGACACGGCGGGGTCATCACTCTCGCAAAAGAAAGTGCAAAAGAAAATAGAAAGCAGCGCGAGCTACATACCGCCGCCCTTTGCTTCCAGTACGTAGCATCGGCAGGGGAAAGCCTTGAGAAACGCGACTGACTTATTGCGTTTGCGGAGCTAGCTTTTAACCCCTGTGCGCGGGCCATCGTGGTTCTGCATGCTTCGCAGTTAACATTTCGACACGGCGGGGTCATCACTCTCGCAAAAGAAAGTGCAAAAGAAAATAGAAAGCAGCGCGAGCTACGTACCGCCGCCCTTTGCTTCCAGTACGTAGCATCGGCAGGGGGAAGCCTTGAAAAACGCGACTGACTTATTGCGTTTGCGGAGCTAGCTTTTAACCCCTGTGCGCGGGCCATCGTGGTTCTGCATGCTTCGCAGTTAACATTTCGACACGGCGGGGTCATCACTCTCGCAAAAGAAAGTGCAAAAGAAAATAGAAAGCAGCGCGAGCTACATACCGCCGCCCTTTGCTTCCAGTACGTAGCATAGGTAGGGGAAAGTCTTGAGAAACGCGACTGACTTATTGCGTTTGCGCAGCTAGCTTTTAACCCCTGTGCGCGGGCCATCGTGGTTCTGCATGCTTCGCAGTTAACATTTCGACACGGCGGGGTCATCACTCTCGCAAAAGAAAGTGCAAAAGAAAATAGAAAGCAGCGCGAGCTACATACCGCCGCCCTTTGCTTCCAGTACGTAGCATCGGCAGGGGAAAGCCTTGAGAAACGCGACTGACTTATTGCGTTTGCGGAGCTAGCTTTTAACCCCTGTGCGCGGGCCATCGTGGTTCTGCATGCTTCGCAGTTAACATTTCGACACGGCGGGGTCATCACTCTCGCAAAAGAAAGTGCAAAAGGAAATAGAAAGCAGCGCGAGCTACATACCGCCGCCCTTTGCTTCCAGTACGTAGCATCGGCAAGGGGAAAGCCTTGAGAAACGCGACTGACTTATTGCGTTTGCGGAACTAGCTTTTAACCCCTGTCCGCGGGCCATCGTGGTTCTGCATGCTTCGCAGTTAACATTTCGACACGGCGGGGTCATCACTCTCGCAAAAGAAAGTGCAAAAGAAAATAGAAAGCAGCGCGAGCTACATACCGCCGCCCTTTGCTTCCAGTACGTAGCATCGGTAGGGGAAAGCCTTGAGAAACGCGACTGACTTATTGCGTTTGCGGAACTAGCTTTTAACCCCTGTCCGCGGGCCATCGTGGTTCTGCATGCTTCGCAGTTAACATTTCGACACGGCGGGGTCATCACTCTCGCAAAAGAAAGTGCAAAAGAAAATAGAAAGCAGCGCGAGCTACATACCGCCGCCCTTTGCTTCCAGTACGTAGCATCGGCAGGGGGAAGCCTTGAGAAACGCGACTGACTTATTCCGTTTGCGGAGCCAGCTTTTAACCCCTGTGCGCGGGCCATCGTGGTTCTGCATGCTTCGCAGTTAACATTTCGACATGGCGGGGTCATCACTCTCGCAAAAGAAAGTGCAAAAGAAAATAGAAAGCAGCGCGAGCTACGTACCGCCGCCCTTTGCTTCCAGTACGTAGCATCGGCAGGGGGAAGCCTTGAAAAACGCGACTGACTTATTGCGTTTGCGGAGCCAGCTTTTAACCCCTGGGCGCGGGCCATCGTGGTTCTGCATGCTTCGCAGTTAACATTTCGACGCGGCGGGGTCATCACTCTCGCAAAAGAAAGTGCAAAAGAAAATACAAAGCAGCGCGAGCTACATACCGCCGCCCTTTGCTTCCAGTACGTAGCATCGGCAGGGGGAAGCCTTGAGAAACGCGACTGACTTATTGCGTTTGCGGAACTAGCTTTTAACCCCTGTCCGCGGGCCATCGTGGTTCTGCATGCTTCGCAGTTAACATTTCGACACGGCGGGGTCATCACTCTCGCAAAAGAAAGTGCAAAAGAAAATAGAAAGCAGCGCGAGCTACATACCGCCGCCCTTTGCTTCCAGTACGTAGCATCGGCAGGGGGAAGCCTTGAGAAACGCGACTGACTTATTCCGTTTGCGGAGCCAGCTTTTAACCCCTGTGCGCGGGCCATCGTGGTTCTGCATGCTTCGCAGTTAACATTTCGACACGGCGGGGTCATCACTCTCGCAAAAGAAAGTGCAAAAGGAAATAGAAAACAGCGCGAGCTACATACCGCCGCCCTTTGCTTCCAGTACGTAGCATCGGCAGGGGAAAGCCTTGAGAAACGCGACTGACTTATTGCGTTTGCGGAACTAGCTTTTAACCCCTGTCCGCGGGCCATCGTGGTTCTGCATGCTTCGCAGTTAACATTTCGACACGGCGGGGTCATCACTCTCGCAAAAGAAAGTGCAAAAGAAAATAGAAAGCAGCGCGAGCTACATACCGCCGCCCTTTGCTTCCAGTACGTAGCATCGGTAGGGGAAAGCCTTGAGAAACGCGACTGACTTATTCCGTTTGCGGAGCTAGCTTTTAACCCCTGTACGCGGGCCATCGTGGTTCTGCATGCTTCGCAGTTAACATTTCGACACGGCGGGGTCATCACTCTCGCAAAAGAAAGTGCAAAAGAAAATAGAAAGCAGCGCGAGCTACATACCGCCGCCCTTTGCTTCCAGTACGTAGCATCGGCAGGGGAAAGCCTTGAGAAACGCGACTGACTTATTGCGTTTGCGGAGCTAGCTTTTAACCCCTGTGCGCGGGACATCGTGGTTCTGCATGCTTCGCAGTTAACATTTCGACACGGCGGGGTCATCACTCTTGCAAAAGAAAGTGCAAAAGAAAATAGAAAGCAGCGCGAGCTACATACCGCCGCCCTTTGCTTCCAGTACGTAGCATCGGCAGGGGGAAGCCTTGAGAAACGCGACTGACTTATTCCGTTTGCGGAGCCACCTTTTAACCCCTGTGCGCGGGCCATCGTGGTTCTGCATGCTTCGCAGTTAACATTTCGACATGGCGGGGTCATCACTCTCGCAAAAGAAAGTGCAAAAGAAAATAGAAAGCAGCGCGAGCTACGTACCGCCGCCCTTTGCTTCCAGTACGTAGCATCGGCAGGGGGAAGCCTTGAAAAACGCGACTGACTTATTCCGTTTGCGGAGCCAGCTTTTAACCCCTGGGCGCGGGCCATCGTGGTTCTGCATGCTTCGCAGTTAACATTTCGACACGGCGGGGTCATCACTCTCGCAAAAGAAAGTGCAAAAGAAAATACAAAGCAGCGCGAGCTACATACCGCCGCCCTTTGCTTCCAGTACGTAGCATCGGCAGGGGGAAGCCTTGAGAAACGCGACTGACTTATTCCGTTTGCGGAGCTAGCTTTTAACCCCTGTGCGCGGGCCATCGTGGTTCTGCATGCTTCGCAGTTAACATTTCGACACGGCGGGGTCATCACTCTCGCAAAAGAAAGTGCAAAAGGAAATAGAAAGCAGCGCGAGCTACATACCGCCGCCCTTTGCTTCCAGTACGTAGCATCGGTAGGGGAAAGCCTTGAGAAACGCGACTGACTTATTCCGTTTGCGGAGCCAGCTTTTAACCCCTGTGCGCGGGCCATCGTGGGTCTGCATGCTTCGCAGTTAACATTTCGACACGGCGGGGTCATCACTCTCGCAAAAGAAAGTGCAAAAGGAAATAGAAAGCAGCGCGAGCTACATACCGCCGCCCTTTGCTTCCAGTACGTAGCATCGGCAGGGGGAAGCCTTGAGAAATGCGACTGACTTATTGCGTTTTTGGAGCTAGCTTTTAACCCCTGTGCGCGGGACATCGTGGTTCTGCATGCTTCGCAGTTAACATTTCGACACGGCGGGGTCATCACTCTTGCAAAAGAAAGTGCAAAAGAAAATAGAAAGCAGCGCGAGCTACATACCGCCGCCCTTTGCTTCCAGTACGTAGCATCGGCAGGGGGAAGCCTTGAGAAACGCGACTGACTTATTCCGTTTGCGGAGCCACCTTTTAACCCCTGTGCGCGGGCCATCGTGGTTCTGCATGCTTCGCAGTTAACATTTCGACATGGCGGGGTCATCACTCTCGCAAAAGAAAGTGCAAAAGAAAATAGAAAGCAGCGCGAGCTACGTACCGCCGCCCTTTGCTTTCAGTACGTAGCATCGGCAGGGGGAAGCCTTGAAAAACGCGACTGACTTATTCCGTTTGCGGAGCCAGCTTTTAACCCCTGGGCGCGGGCCATCGTGGTTCTGCATGCTTCGCAGTTAACATTTCGACACGGCGGGGTCATCACTCTCGCAAAAGAAAGTGCAAAAGAAAATACAAAGCAGCGCGAGCTACATACCGCCGCCCTTTGCTTCCAGTACGTAGCATCGGCAGGGGGAAGCCTTGAGAAACGCGACTGACTTATTCCGTTTGCGGAGCTAGCTTTTAACCCCTGTGCGCGGGCCATCGTGGTTCTGCATGCTTCGCAGTTAACATTTCGACACGGCGGGGTCATCACTTTCGCAAAAGAAAGTGCAAAAGGAAATAGAAAGCAGCGCGAGCTACATACCGCCGCCCTTTGCTTCCAGTACGTAGCATCGGCAGGGGAAAGCCTTGAGAAACGCGACTGACTTATTGCGTTTGCGGAACTAGCTTTTAACCCCTGGGCGCGGGCCATCGTGGTTCTGCATGCTTCGCAGTTAACATTTCGACACGGCGGGGTCATCACTCTCGCAAAAGAAAGTGCAAAAGAAAATAGAAAGCAGTGCGAGCTACATACCGCCGCCCTTTGCTTCCAGTACGTAGCATCGGCAGGGGAAAGCCTTGAGAAACGCGACTGACTTATTCCGTTTGCGGAGCTAGCTTTTAACCCCTGTGCGCGGGCCATCGTGGTTCTGCATGCTTCGCAGTTAACATTTCGACACGGCGGGGTCATCACTCTCGCAAAAGAAAGTGCAAAAGAAAATAGAAAGCAGCGCGAGCTACATACCGCCGCCCTTTGCTTCCAGTACGTAGCATCGGCAGGGGAAAGCCTTGAGAAACGCGACTGACTTATTGCGTTTGCGGAGCTAGCTTTTAACCCCTGTGCGCGGGCCATCGTGGTTCTGCATGCTTCGCAGTTAACATTTCGACACGGCGGGGTCATCACTCTCGCAAAAGAAAGTGCAAAAGAAAATAGAAAGCAGCGCGAGCTACATACCGCCGCCCTTTGCTTCCAGTACGTAGCATCGGCAGGGGGAAGCCTTGAGAAACGCGACTGACTTATTCCGTTTGCGGAGCCAGCTTTTAACCCCTGTGCGCGGGCCATCGTGGTTCTGCATGCTTCGCAGTTAACATTTCGACACGGCGGGGTCATCACTCTCGCAAAAGAAAGTGCAAAAGAAAATAGAAAGCAGCGCGAGCTACATACCGAGGCCCTTTGCTTCCAGTACGTAGCATCGGCAGGGGGAAGCCTTGAGAAACGCGACTGACTTATTCCGTTTGCGGAGCTATCTTTTAACCCCTGGGCGCGGGCCATCGTGGTTCTGCATGCTTCGCAGTTAACATTTCGACACGGCGGGGTCATCACTCTCGCAAAAGAAAGTGCAAAAGAAAATAGAAAGCAGCGCGAGCTACATACCGCCGCCCTTTGCTTCCAGTACGTAGCATCGGCAGGGGGAAGCCTTGAGAAACGCGACTGACTTATTCCGTTTGCGGAGCCAGCTTTTAACCCCTGGGCGCGGGCCATCGTGGTTCTGCATGCTTCGCAGTTAACATTTCGACACGGCGGGGTCATCACTCGCGCAAAAGAAAGTTCAAAAGAAAATAGAAAGCAGCGCGAGCTACATACCGCCGCCCTTTGCTTCCAGTACGTAGCATCGGCAGGGGGAAGCCTTGAGAAACGCGACTGACTTATTCCGTTTGCGGAGCTAGCTTTTAACCCCTGTGCGCGGGCCATCGTGGTTCTGCATGCTTCGCAGTTAACATTTCGACACGGCGGGGTCATCCCTCTCGCAAAAGAAAGTGCAAAAGAAAATAGAAAGCAGCGCGAGCTACATACCGCCGCCCTTTGCTTCCAGTACGTAGCATCGGCAGGGGGAAGCCTTGAAAAACGCGACTGACTTATTCCGTTTGCGGAGCCAGCTTTTAACCCCTGGGCGCGGGCCATCGTGGTTCTCCATGCTTCGCAGTTAACATTTCGACACGGCGGGGTCATCACTCTCGCGAAAGAAAGTGCAAAAGAAAATAGAAAGCAGCGCGAGCTACATACCGCCGCCCTTTGCTTCCAGTACGTAGCATCGGCAGGGGGCAGCCTTGAGAAACGCGACTGACTTATTCCGTTTGCGGAGCTAGCTTTTAACCCCTGTGCGCGGGCCATCGTGGTTCTGCATGCTTCGCAGTTAACATTTCGACACGGCGGGGTCATCCCTCTCGCAAAAGAAAGTGCAAAAGAAAATAGAAAGAAGCGCGAGCTACATACCGCCGCCCTTTGCTTCCAGTATGTAGCATCGGCAGGGGGAAGCCTTGAGAAACGCGACTGACTTATTCCGTTTGCGGAGCCAGCTTTTCACCCCTGGGCGCGGGCCATCGTGGTTCTGCATGCTTCGCAGTTAACATTTCGACACGGCGGGGTCATCACTCTCGCAAAAGAAAGTGCAAAAGAAAATAGAAAGCAGCGCGAGCTACATACCGCCGCCCTTTGCTTCCAGTACGTAGCATCGGCAGGGGGAAGCCTTGAGAAACGCGACTGACTTATTCCGTTTGCGGAGCCAGCTTTTAACCCCTGGGCGCGGGCCATCGTGGTTCTGCATGCTTCGCAGTTAACATTTCCACACGGCGGGGTCATCACTCTCGCAAAAGAAAGTGCAAAATAAAATAGAAAGCAGCGCGAGCTACATACCGCCGCCCTTTGCTTCCAGTACGTAGCATCGGCAGGGGGAAGCCTTGAGAAACGCGACTGACTTATTCCGTTTGCGGAGCCAGCTTTTAACTCCTGGGCGCGGGCCATCGTGGTTCTGCATGCTTCGCAGTTAACATTTCGACACGGCGGGGTCATCACTCTCGCAAAAGAAAGTGCAAAAGAAAATAGAAAGCAGCGCGAGCTACATACCGCCGCCCTTTGCTTCCAGTACGTAGCATCGGCAGGGGGAAGCCTTGAGAAACGCGACTGACTTATTCCGTTTGCGGAGCTAGCTTTTAACCCCTGTGCGCGGGCCATCGTGGTTCTGCATGCTTCGCAGTTAACATTTCGACACGGCGGGGTCATCCCTCTCGCAAAAGAAAGTGCAAAAGAAAATAGAAAGCAGCGCGAGCTACATACCGCCGCCCTTTGCTTCCAGTACGTAGCATCGGCAGGGGGAAGCCTTGAAAAACGCGACTGACTTATTCCGTTTGCGGAGCCAGCTTTTCACCCCTGGGCGCGGGCCATCGTGGTTCTCCATGCTTCGCAGTTAACATTTCGACACGGCGGGGTCATCACTCTCGCAAAAGAAAGTGCAAAAGAAAATAGAAAGCAGCGCGAGCTACATACCGCCGCCCTTTGCTTCCAGTACGTAGCATCGGCAGGGGGAAGCCTTGAGAAACGCGACTGACTTATTCCGTTTGCGGAGCCAGCTTTTAACCCCTGGGCGCGGGCCATCGTGGTTCTGCATGCTTCGCAGTTAACATTTCGACACGGCGGGGTCATCACTCTCGCAAAAGAAAGTGCAAAAGAAAATAGAAAGCAGCGCGAGCTACATACCGCCGCCCTTTGCTTCCAGTACGTAGCATCGGCAGGGGGAAGCCTTGAGAAACGCGACTAGTAAATAAATAAATAAAACAATGAATAAATAAATGAATAAAAATAAGTAAATTAATACATAAATAAATAAATAAATAAAAATAAATAATAAATAAATAAACTTCCAGAGGCGCAAGTCTGCCTCCGATAGGTTGAGAACCCTACGCATTCAACCTTGACCAATAAAACATTTATTGCCCCATTTGTTGCAGTATGCAAGGTTACCTATATGCATGCTACCATTGCTATGTTATTGGTTTGAAACTAATTATGTAACTCTAATTTTACGCCTTTCCTTTCGTGAACACAGAGGGATACAACTGCAGCCGCCTGAAGCAGGGCGTCATTCGCAACGCGTCTAGAATTTTTGGAACGTAGTATGACATTAGAAGAAAATTAAGTTCTTTTGTACTATTAAGTGGTCTGGACGTAACTCATGAAAACAACATTAAAATAGATTGAAAATGAAAGTACCTGTTCGCTCCTTCGTAGGATCAGCCCTGCGCAAGATCATCAGAAAAGTTGATCGAGTAGAAAATGTCTTTGCAAAAAAAAAATGGGCAAAAAATGGAGATACTTTTTTGTGAAGGAGTTATATTAAATGCTCCTGAGTGTTTTGTTGAGAACCAAAACGCTTCGTAAAGGCATTCACACCGGTTTTATATACATCAAAATTGGTCAAGCAACTGTTATGAAATAGTTTGTGTAGTCATAGCATGAAAGTGTTCCGGAATATTGCCCTAAGAGAAATTGGCTAAAAGCGGCGCAATTGATCTCTCTGAAATTCAACCCACTAAAGTATGCGCCCTCCGCCCCCCCCCCCTCCACCTCCTCTTTCCCCGTTTATTACCAGTAAGCCGCCCCACAGAGGATATCAGGACCTGGACAATACATCTATTCAAGCTCTACAAAGAACTCAATATTTTCTGTGTTCGGCAGTAAAAGAGGCACAGATATTAAAGGAACGACAATTTGTGAGCACTGCTTAATAAACGAATTTTGCTGTCAACTGAGGCTGGTAATTAAGCAAGGCTGCGCTGAAAGCTTAACGGCTGGTGGTTGCGCGCGAGCTCACTTTGATGTGGCTGCATTGGACCGAAAATGATGGGTTTGTGCTGCTTGTGCACTTCGCGAATGAGTCATCTGCTTGCACGACATGCAGTGACCGGCCTCAGTACAGTTAACGTACTGTGGCTGAACTCCAATGCCCGTAGCACGGCCGTATTTCCGGCAGCTTTAGTCCGGCTGGAGTCCGACGACCGTATCTCGGCTGTCCTCCCGCGGCCGTACTTCGGCCGTACACGGGTGGCTTTGGAATGGCCGGAGCCCTACGGCTGGAATCTGGCCGTATGGCCGTAAGCCGGTCGACTGGCCGACGGACACTGGCCGTTGGACAGCCATGGGAGTACGGCCGTATACGGCCAAAAGGCCCACATTTGGACATGGGCCGAACATGGCTGCAGGAAAACGGCCGGAGAGAAAATCACCGGCCAAAGTACACCGGCCTGTTTTAGGCCGAACAGTCCTGTGCTGCCTGGGATATACACGTTTATAAAAACGTGAGAAATACAACATTCAAATTTATCACATTAGACAAAATTTGTGTTTCAAATAACAAAAACTTGTAACATTGAAAGGTACAAGCAACACTTGAGCTCACATATACAAAACACAGCCCTACAACAGTGATCCGCCATCAGCTACTGGCTCAACAACTTAAAAAATGATAAGTGAATACAAAAACACAAGTTTTTTTAATCCACATTTATAAAAAATATTGCAAGAAATGAAAACCACGAGTTTCGGTCTTAGACAACATATGCACGACTAGAAGAAACGTGAGAAACACACGCTTCAAATTTATCACATTAAACAACACTTGTGTTTCAAAAACCAAAACCTTGTTACATTTAAAGGGACAAGCAACACTTGAGCTCACATATACAAAACACAACCCTACAACAGTGATCAGTCATCAGCTGCTGGCTCAGCAACGTAACAAAATCATAAGTGTATATGAACACACAAATTTTCTTAAAATCACGTTTAATGAAAAAATGTTAGAAGAAATAACAATCACGAGTTTCGGTCTCAGACAACATATACACGACTAGAAGAAACGTGAGAAATAAAACATTCAAAATAATCACCTTAGACAACATGTGTTTTTCAAAAAACAAAAACTTGTGACATTGAATGAGACAAGCAACACTTGAGATAACATATACTAAACACAACCCTACAACAGTGATCAGCCATCAGCTCCTGGTACAACAACCTTACAAAATCATAGGTGTATATGAAAACACAAATTTTCTTAAAATCACGTTTATAGAAAAAATTTTAGAAGAAATAACAATCCCGAGTTTCGGTCTCAGACAACATATACACGACTAGAAGAAACGTGAGCAATACAAGATTCAAAATTATCACATTAGACAAAATTTGTGTTTCAAATAACAAAAAATTGTAACATTGAATGGGAGAAGCAAAACTTGAGCTAACATATACAAAAAACAACCCTACAACAATGATCAGCCATCAGCTGCTGGCTCAACAACCTAAAAAATCTTAAGTGAATATGAATACACATTTTATTTTTAAAGCCACATTTATAAAAAATGTTACAAAAAATAAAAATCACGAGTTTTTGTCTTAGACAACATAGACACGACTAGAAGAAATGTGAGAACTATAAGCTTCAAAATTATTACATTAAACAACATTTGTGTTTCATATAACAAAAACTTGTTACATTTAACAGGACAAGCAACACCTGAGCTCACATATACAAAACACAACCCTACAACAGTGATCAGCCATCAGCTGCTGGCTCAGCTGCTGGCTGTTAAAATCACGTTTATGGAAAATATTTTACAAGAAATAAAAATAATGAGTTTTCGTCTTAGACAACATATACACGACTAGAAGAAACGTGAGAAATACAAGATTCAAAATTATTACATTAAATATTTGTGTTTCAAATAACAAAAACTTGTGACATTGAACGGAACAAGCAACACTTGAGCTCACATATACAAAACACAACCCTACAACACTGATCAGCCATCAGCTGCTTGCTCAACAACCTCACAAAATCTTAGGTGTATATGAAAACACAAATTTTCTTAAAATCACGTTTATAGAAAATATTTTACAAGAAATAAAAATAACGAGTATTTGTCGTAGACAACTTATACATGACTAGAAGAAATGTGAGAAATACAAGACTCAAAATTATCACATTAAACATTTGTGTTTCAAATAACAAAAACTTGTTACATTGAACGGGACAAGCAACACCTGAGCTCACAAATACAAAACACAACCCTACAACAGTGATCAGCCATCAGCTGCTGGCTCAGCAACCTAACAAAATAATAAGCATATGAAAACACAAATTTTCTTAAAATCACGTTTATAGAAAAAAATTTAGAAGAAATAACAATAACGAGTTTTTGTCTTAGACAACATATACTCGACTAGAAGAAACGTGAGAAATATAAGAATCAAAATTATCACTTTAGACAACATTTGTATCTCAGATACAAAAACTTGTAAAATTGAACGGGACAAGCAACACTTGACCTAACATATACAAAACACAACCCTACAACAATGATCAGCCATCAGCTGATGGTTCAACAACCTCACCAAATCATAGGCATATATGAAAACACACAATTTCTTAAAACGATGTTTATAGAAAAAATGTTACAAGGAACAAAAATCATGAGTTTCGGTCTCAGTTACCATATACACGACTAGAAGAATCGTGAGAAATACCAGATTCAAAACTATCACGTTACAACATTTGTGTTTCAAATAACAAAAACTTGTAACATTGTACGGGACAAGCAACACTTGAGCTCCCATATACAACACACAGCTCTAGAACAGTGATCAGCCATCACCTACTGGCTCAACAACTTAACAAAATGATAAGTGAATATAAAAACACAATTTTTTTTTAAAATGTTGCAAGAAATGAAAACCACAAGTTTTGGTCTTAAACAACATATACACGACTAGAAGAAACGCGAGAAATACAAGCTTCAAAATTATCACATTAAACAACATTTGTGTTTAAAATAAAAAAAACCTGTTACATTTAAAGGGACAAGCAACACTTGAGCTCACCTATACAAAACACAACCTACAACCGTGATCAGTCATTAACTGTACCTCAACAACCTCACAAAATCATAGGTGTGTATGAAAACACACATTTTCTTAAAACGATGTTTAAAGAAAAAATGTTACAAGAAACACAATTATGAGTTTCGGTCTCAGTTAACATATACCTGACTAGAAGACACGTGAGAAATACAAGATTCAAAATTATCACGTTAGAGAACATTTGTGTCTCAAATAGCAAAAACTTGTAACATTGAATGGGACAACCAACACTTGAGCTCACATATACAAAACACAACCCTACAACAGTGATCAGCCATCAGATGCTGGCTCAACAACCTAAAAAATCATAAGGGAATACAAAAACAATTTTTTTAAAACCACAATTATCAAAAAATATCACCAGAAAAAAAAATCACGACTTTTTGTCCTATACAACACATACACGATTAAAAGAAACATCAGAAATACAAGATTCACAATTATCACGTTACAACGTTTGTGTTTCAAATAACAAAAACTTGTAACGTTGAACGGGACAAGCAACACTTGAGCTCCCATATACAAAACACAGCCCTACAACAGTGATCAGCCATCACCTACTGGCTCAAGAACTTAACAAAATGAAAAGTGAATATAAAAACACAATTTTTTTTAAAAACTACATTTATAAAAAAAGATGTTGCAAGAAATAAAAACCACGATTTCGGTCTTACAGAACATATACACGCCTAGAAGAAACGTGAGGAATACAAGATTCAAAATTGTCCCCTTAGCCAACATTTGTGTTTCAAATAACAAAGACTTGTAACATTGAACGGGACAAGCAACACTTGAGCTCACATGTACAAAACACAAACCTACAACAGTGATCAGTCATCAGCTTCTGGCTCAACAACCTAACAAAATCATAAGTGTATATGAAAACACAAATTTTCTTATAATCACGTTTATAGCGAAAATGTTACATGAAATAAAAACCACGAGTTTTTGTCTTAGACAACATATACAGGACTAGAAGAAATGTGAGAAATACGAGACTCAAAATATCTCATTAGACAACATTTGTGTCTCAAATAAAAAACGTATAACATTGAAAGGGACAAGCAACACTTGAGCTCACACATACAAAACACAACCCTAAAATAGTGATCAGCCATCAGCTACTGGCTCAACAACTTAAAAAATTATAAGTGAATTTGAAAACACAATTTTTCTTAAAACCACATTATAAAAATATTTGAAAATATCACTTAGGACCACTGAATTGATAACATTTTAGAGCAATACAACTTATAGAACAAAAACGGGACAATAAAATACACAAAACAGTGTTGCAAAGTGTTATTGTTTAAAAAATTGTTTTCTTGAACACATTGATATCTAATGCATACACCTTGGCTCTGCCTAATGAAACGGCTACTTAGACCACTCGTACTCAATGCAAATGAACATTAAAAAGGGTGTTAAGAAATTTTAAATTGATGATTGTTATAATTTTCCAGAGAATATTTTGTTCGTTTTAGAACACAGAAATTTACTCGGAGGCTATATGTTGCAACACGCATCACTTGATTTGCTGGTACTGGACAATGTATTTATTCCCTGGCTGCCCCTGCACGAGCTCTCAAGGTAGTGACTTCCTTTGTCGCCGTCATTAACGTGCTCAAGCATGCGCCCTTTCCCACCCTCATCAGTCACTCTAACACTGTAAAGGTCTGCTTTGCAGACTTCAAGTACTGCAGGTTGTATGTCCAGTACATGGCACATAGAAGAGTGATTCCTGTCGTGAAGTCAAGGACGTCAACGGATACATATTCACACACCACCTTCATTGAGTCGGCCCGGAGTGGGCTTCTCCCCGTGTACAGCAGTGTCGGGTGTGAGTATGCAGTATCTGTGTCCTCGAAAAAAAGACAAATAATTCTGAAATTTAGTTGCTGTCAAAAAGTACTTTATGTCGACAGACATCAATATGTATAAAGTATTACTCTGATTGACCTTACTATGCTACGTGGACTGAGAAAGAAAATACCTGCGATAATAAGTTACAGGAAAAGCTCGGTTATAGTACATCCGCCGGTTATGCAAAGACTCGCTTCCTATGATTAATCATTGGGTTCACAGATACCTGCGTTTTGAACCTATGCATAAATACACCGTTTGTATAACGCACAAGTACACGCAGCTAGCTTCATGTGATGTATGACTCGCCACCTGACACCCCTATTGCGGTTAAAAAACCTGCATACTTCCTACCTTTCAGACCGCTTTTCTTGCCACATTTTTCTTTAACATTGCGCTATCTCCCGGCTTGTCTCTTTGTTGCACCACTCTTTTTCTACTCGTTTCTTTCCTACCCCAGAATGCTCAAGGCATTATCTCAAGCAATCACGACTGCAGCCGCTCGTGCCCGTTTTTCTGTTATTTCACAATCGGTGAAGGGTGCTCAGAGCCACAAGGACCATTTTTATTTTTTTTTCGCTGAGCACAACAAATAAATGCTACAAATGCTCTAACGAATAGTGATAAGATCCAAATTACCGAAGAGACCGAAAAAACGATGAGCTAGCGCCGACCCTTCCATCTACATTCGTTGCTTCTTTGTTCAGTAATAACAGCAGTGCTGTTACCTTCAGGAAATGTCCTGCTTCTGAAAATGCCTTGCTTCACCCATTGCATTTGCATTCTTCTCGCACTTTCGCTATGCTCAGCTTTATCACATGGCACACAGCTACCGCAGCGGAACGTTTTTGGAGAGCACATATTGTAGAAGTAATTTTTTTTTCTGGAAACAGGTACTTAGGTCACGCAATCACAAATTACATGAGGACAAATAACACATTAAATATCATGTTGCGCCGAACCATTTACAAAGCGCTGTCGTGTGTCTATTTTTGACTTCTCGCGTCTGTATCTAGTCTTTTCTACTTCAAGATTTTAAAGAACCATTAGCAACTACCCCACTGTGGATCTTTCCAAAGCTTCACTTTGCCCGCAGGTATGTTACATACACTGGTTACTTCACAGGGCCTGGAGCTCCCTTTAAGGCTTCTGTTTATTAAGGTTTTAAGAAACCAAAATTTTGAGTACAACTGACCTTTACGAAAGCAAAAAAGTACAGTGTCAGGGCTATTTCGCTACCTGTGGTCAAGGTAACCATAAACGTTAAGCCTAAACACGTCAGTGAGCCTTTCTAATGAGAAACAAATGTTTTCCAAGCTGCTCTCTCCTAAATGTAGATGATTTATTTTAGTTTAAGATTGGGTACACCATAATATTTTTAAGGCTGTGGGCAACTCAGGCCAAGAGCTCTTTGCCAATGTTGCCATCTATTTCGCAAATGAAGCTCGGTTCTCACCAGTGTCGTGAAGATGTCATCCTCTCTTTCCTTCACCAAATAGGGCAGCTAAAAGGGATTGCTGACACCTTTTGCATCTGTAAAGAGAACAAAATAAATTTGTACAGCCGAACCCAACTGATCGAAACCATTTACATCGAATTATCCAGTATGTCAAACTTTTCCCGGTAACAGTATACTTGCAGTGAGAATATAGCAAAGGTTACGTCTATATCGAATAAAAATACAAGCGAAACCCGATATATCGAAGGCAAATGACGCAGGAATGGCACCCCCTCCCCAAGTTGTCTTTTCCTAGGGGTGAAAAAGAAATTTCAGCGGTACACCCCTTAAAGTAATTTATCCCGGCCGCTCATGGGCAGTTGACGGCTCCTTCCCTCCTTCTCGCTCTCCCTTCCTCTCGTGACGCAACTGCACCGTCTAAGGCGAGCTGTCGCACCCCTATGCAAAAAATGATCGTGGCCCGTCCACAAAGTTTTTTTTTCGTACTTTGTGTTTGCCCCGTTCGCACTTTTTAGGCAAAGTGTAGCTGTGGTGGCTAGCGCTAGAAACGTTTATTTCACAGCTCTAGCGAGCGCGAAGCGGCAAAATTTGCTTTTCGCCGTGAAGCTGCCAATCATAAATTGAGTCAAACGCGGTGTGGCGCTATAGTACTACAAAGCGATTGTCATCTAGTGCAAGATAACGCTGTGTATACTTAGGTATAGCCAGACATGGCTGCTACACAAATTCACTTGCCTGCTTCGTTGTGTCTGATTTCCACACACAACGTGTGCCCTTTAAAGGAGCCATTAGGACAAAACACAAGTTCGGTTCATTCGAAAGATTGCCTCGATACAATAATACTGACACCACCGTTAATGCACACTACGTTCAAATAAGCTACATAACTAGGAAAAACGGTATGGTCATGCGACCAACTAGCTCATTTCCCGCAACAGAACTTATGATGTCACATGAGCTCAGCTGTGCTATTGGCTGAGGTCGGCAAAAGTAAACGCAAATTAGGCACGGCTTACAGACTTTCCGAACGAACTATCTGCGCTTAAGTGTAAGTGCAGATTCATTTTACAGCAGTAAGAATGGTGCGGTAAACAATGAAAGGTACAAAAACGGACGTAAGCATAGAAGTACCGATCCGCGCTGCTGTTGGTACTGGGCGCACAATGCGTTTTAGCTGCACAGCACTCCGCCGCTTTGAAGTTGTTTTACAGGACACTAGCCGATTGGCGTAGGCGGCTTTGTCTTACGTGACCCTGTTTGTTGAGGATACCCCAGGTTTCATGAGACGATCACTTTTTACAGTAACGAAAGAAGCCAGGTTGAAATACGCTCAAAAACAAAGAAACGGTGGTCAACGGTTCATAGATGACTATATCAGCACCGTCTGGGAGGGCTGACGGACAGAAAGGCCGCAAACCCGAATGACGCAGTGGCAGTTAGCTTGAATACACACGCTTCTGGCGTCATTTGTGACTACGAAAGCCTACTATTTGGCGGGAGAATCAAAATTTTAACCTAAATTTAACAATTTCTCAGTGAATAAGGCATCATTTGCTGCCGGACATGCACTGGGGGCGCTGAAAACGCGAAATCTTTCGAATAAAACAAACTGTATTCTGTCTTCATGGCTCCTTTAAACCCTTCAGTCAATCAAGCTTCCTCGAGGTACCGGGCGTTTTCTTTGGTTCATGGCCACTGCAATAGAACAGTTGATACACTTTCAACCGTTATTGAAGGGAACCTATTTTACACTCGTTTACCTTCGCAACACTATAGGGAGAGAGAGGACTGAGAAAAGGAGGGGGGCAGGCCCCTCAGTGCTAGTAGAAATCTGGGGAGCGGGCAGAACTGAGCATGGTTTGGGCGTGACCGAGGTGTCAATCGTTATTTGCTCAAGTTACTGCACCACACATGCAAAGCTGTGTCGGCAATTAACGCCAGCACACACGGGGGGTAGGCGCTCGTGTGAGCTCTCGCGCCGGATCAGTAAACAATTGTTTTGAGCGGTCTTGCGGCATGGCGATAAAGCAAGCATGCGAGGGAGCAGACAGCAACATATCGCAGTGGAACACGCAGCCTCGCTCCATACATCTCAACTGCGCATGTGCGTGCGTTTTCCTCGGCCGCTGCCAGGTGACGGCACCTGGATTTTCGGCCGTGCGCTCCACGGTTCGTATTTGAATTGTCCATGACTGTATGCGCAAGATTATATTCTACTAGCGGTAGTACACGGCGGTGCCCGGGTGGGCCATTATATTAAGGACAGCATTTGGTATTTGTTAGTCGCCATATTAGGCTACTTAATTGGGAAGTGGTACACACTCGGGAGCGCCTGCCTGTTGTCAGTACGTAGGCTCCTACTGCAGGCGCGGCGTGGTAGTGTGAAACGACTGTAACTCGTGTTTTACTCAAAGTTTCGCTAAAGAAATTGCACCAAGATGGCGCGTTTGGGCGAATGAGTCAGTGAGTGAAAAAGGTTTTATTGAGCCCACGAATTGGGAGTGGTTCCCAATTTCAGAAAGCCATGTGTTGAGTGGGCAGCCTTCGCTCTGGAGGAACAATTGTCTGGACATCCAGATCGCTGTTAGTCAGCAGGTTCTCCCACAGCTCAAGGTTTGGAAAAGTGGATGGAAGAAGGAGGAGCTTGGTTTGCTTGCACTCCTAATATAATATGCGGAAGAGTGCCAGGTTGAAAAAACAACTAGAATTCGGAAAAAGATTGTGCTGGGAACACATGATGGAGGCCGGCTGGGTGAGGGGTATTCATCCTCGTAGGAAATGAAACACTACCCATTAGTCCTCGGAGGGCGTACCCTACAGTATGTACATACTCAAAGATTCTCGGAATCTTAATAGACCGCAATCTTTCTTGGGCTGCGGAGGTTAAAAGGCTCTGTACGAGAGTTTCGCAATGTCAAAGATCGTCGGGTATCTTGCCAGTAGTCGCTGGGGCAGTGAGTCTCTCTCCATGATACTGCTCAGTAAATCCTATATCGAAGGCGTACTACGCTACAGTCTCCATGTCCTTCAAAATCTGTCACTAACAAGCAGAAAACAGCTAGATGCATCGAGAAACAATTGTCTTCGCATCTGTCTCGGACTTCCCAGAGGGTCGTCGTGCTTGGGTACTGTCGCGGAAGCTGGCTGTCTGCCCATGGATGTGATTAGGCTCCAAGAAACCGTACGGATACATCTGCGACATCGGATGGACGCCAAAACCGATACAACAGCGCGCATGATAAAAAATGGCAACTCAAGCTTTGGTCGAACATTGAAGACATTGCATCTCTCCATTCCATCCCAGGCACCAAATTCAAGGCCGTCTTATATCCCACCCAGGACCCTTTAGCCATTGCAAATTAGATGCCCCATCCCAAGAATTGGCTCTAAAAAGAATATGTCTCAAAGCGGCTTGTTGCAGTTGACACTCGGGCACATTAGCCAGCTATACTCACGCACAAACCAAATTTTTACACACGGCTCATGTACGCTTAGTCGCAGTTCTTCTGGGATCTTTATCTCGCCCACTGGACAGATGTTCTCTCATCATCTTGAGCGGGCAACGTCATCAATGTCAGCCGAGCTTCATGCCATCAAAGAAGCCATCCGGTACATTCTCCACCAACCGCCGGGGTAACGGACCATCTTCATCAATTCCAAGGCAGCCCTACAAAGTCTACTGCGCAACGACTGCTTCAGCATTCACGAACCCGCCTCTCGTGAAATAACCTACTTGCACCACCTAGCCAAAGACATTGGGCACCAAGTGACATTTCAGGCGATTTTAGGCCACTGTGGTGTTCAAGGGAACGAGAAGGCAGACGAAGCAGCTCGCAGGTGCCTTGAAAGGCATAACAAGAGGAAGGTCTTCTTCACCAAGCATGATGCCTCAGCTGTGACGAAGGCACTTGTCTTAATGTAGCGGGACTGTCTCTGGTCTCTTCCAGGGCACCATTATGCCTTCTTGCACTATGTAGACCCAGAGCTCAGGATTAAGCTGCCAGAGCGACTTCCGTGGTGACAAGAAACTTTATACCACCGATTACGCCTCAATGCAGTGCTCACGAAAACATGCCGGTTTCGACTGGGTGCAACCTGGAATTCGTACTGTGATAACTGCGGATCGCCGGAAACTGTAGAAAACCTACTGTTAGAGTGCCACGCTTACATAGTCGCAAGTTGTCGTTTGGAGCAGGAGATCGAGCACCTACGCCCCGAACCGACCAACTTAAAAGTACTCCACGGTACATGGCTCTCCCATTCGGCAAAGCACTAGCGGCATTATTTGAAAGCCTAGACGAGTTCAGTTTCACTGAACTGATTTGACATGCTACGCAGTTTGTGACGCTCATCGAACTGTTCCCAAAAACTCCACGATGTGTGCTTTTTTTCTTGCTTCTTTCCTCCTCGTTCTTCCGCCCTGGTATCTATAGAGCATTTTCTACCATCCCCTACCCATTCCCCCGCCGAGTAGCATGTCAGTGTAGAGATTCAGGCAAACCTCTCGGCTTTCTTCTTTAATAAAGAGCTTTCTCTCTCTCTCTCTCTCTCTCTCTCTCTCTCTCTCTCTTGGTCAAAGAAAGTTTTGAAAAACTAAAAAATCAGAAAAATATTTTTAAAAATGAGGAGAATATCAGAATGTACACTTCACCCATTTCCAATATAATGCAGATTTCCGAAAGTCAGCCGTTATAATAGCGTAAATGAACTTACTTGGTCGAACAAAATTTAAAAAAAAGAAATAAGGAAACCATAAAATAATTGGAGAAAATGCCGAACGGTTTAATGCCCTGCATTTCCACAATATTGAAGATTTCGCAAAGTTTTCACCTGCAATCGTTTTGATAGTGTAATTGGAGATAATTGGCCCGACCGGACTAAGATAAAACACAAAAAATTGAATGTAGAAAACGCACTCATACAGGCGGCGTAAGAATGCAACGCATTGGTAGATAATTCTGTAAATTTCTTCAGAATTGTTTTTTCAGTGTTCTTTCAGCGCATCGACTGCTTGAGCTACAAGGCTGCCACGCTAGGTCAAATTAGGCGATTCGCGCTAAACGTTTGCCTGATTGCCGAGAGTTCAGTTTCATAGACTCCTCTATATAGTACTGGTGACCACGCGTACAGGTTGAAGTAACTGATTTGCAGAATGACTGGTGGTCCAGTTAACGTGCTTTCACTGTATAGTTCCAGTAAAGAGTACGTACTAGCCTGATGAGGCCAGTCTGTTTACCTACTTACCTGGGGAACATGACAGCGAAAGGTGGTTAATAACTTCTAGGTTGGTTGCAAAAAAGGTGCAGTTCATGACACTGGTTGCTTAAGGGGTGCATTCAGACTCGGAGGATGATTTGGAAGTTTAGAAATTCCTCAAGGAGTGTAAATGTAATATTGCTGCAATGAATCTTAAACATTCTACGATAACTTGAACTAGGTTTCAAAACTTTTGGCCGATTGGCGTCTACGACAGGCCTTATGATTCCTATTTTTGCTGAAGAGTGTACAGCCTCTTTCGAAACGGACCGCTCACGTCCAGGAAATAAAGGAAAATTTTAGCACGCTGAAGCAAACAGGAGTGATTAACGAATCCATTGTACGGGCTATTTTAGTGGGAAAAAACTAGATGCGCGAAATGTGCATAAAAAATTATGCCGGTAAGCACTGTTGATGCTTTGAATGTTCGCAGGGCCGTTACAATTGGCAAATATTTATCCTATAACATGGGTATGAAATCCGTCAGACGAAGCAAAACGTACCAGACTAAGAACGGAGAAAATTTACCTTGTTTAGACATTTTATTACGTGTCGCGGCATCCGTAATAGTGGCAGCAGCAGCCTGATAGAAGCAAAATTATCGCAGAAGACACCATTGAGCGGTGAGGCAGATAATATATTCAAGTTTGAGGAAAGATAGTATGCAAGTTGATTGAGGAATGCTCCTCTCAAGAAGATAAAGAATATTTCTAACATTAAAGGCTTGTCGTACTGCAATTTCGGGATAATGAGATCTGTGTTGCCGGTGCGTGAAAAACGCAGCTGGATGAGCAACGAAGATATAGTGCACCCTGTTAACCGAAAGCTCCTTGCTCTAGAAAAGGTGTTAACAGTAAGTAAGCGATACCTATTTGCGGAATGAATTAGGGGCAGTTTTATGCATTCATAAGCAAGCGCTAAAATTCTGGAGTTGCGGAGGAATGGGACATCGAAAAGTATATCGGGCATACCCCAAAGATAAAGTAACCCTGAGCTAAACACAATGTAGAACTTGGATTTGGGATATAAGTAGAAGAGAAAACCGTCTCATACTGCTTTCGTTTGACTGAGACGCTCCAACAAGGCAAATACGCGTGTACGTTTGGTTGCTATGAGAGTTACATGTGGACTTCATTAAAGCTTTTTGGTGTACCATACGGTGAGGTATTTCAAAAGATCATTGTGGAAAACACTGTGACTGCCCAAAAAAGTAACATTAAAAGGTGTAGTCATCTGTAAAGAAGTACAAAAATTTACTGGCATAATACGAAATAGGTACGGCGTGTCCAGGAGTCTAAAGCATTTATGTACATGTCGTTCTTACGTTCCGGTTTTCCATTTCAAAACTCATTACATACGGGCAATATTGTAGGCGTAGATATATCTAAGTACAACCAAAACGACAGGAACAGAAAAAGCTGGTTATTCTGGAGAGCAGCTTTTTCCATCTTTCCAAGACAGAGTCACTTAGTGAAAGCGACTGTCCGGGTGCAAGCCGCAGTAAATGTTTGGGCTGGGTGACAATGCCAGGTTAGAAAAAAAAGAATTGAGGTGTAGTTGCAGAAAAGATAAATTGGGCTAAGGGTCTTGATCCGTCAGGCCCCGGACCTGCAATCACGCCGAAGTGATGAAGCAATGAAGAAAGCCCATCACGACGCGGAGGTGAACCGGGTAGAATAATGGTATCGTCGTATGCCCAGGTCACTACTAAAAACACCTCGCTTGATTGCGGTTTGCCATAACACTCGCGCAAGCGTCCAGGCAATGTGCGGGTTCATCGCTCAGTGCAGCTTGGTGGCAACAAGGCTGTCCGTTAGCTTAGAGGCGATCTTTTCAGGATCCCAAACGGGGCAAAAACGGGGGCCCCAAGCACTGTTGTGGCCTCCAGCATGTGCCAATAATGTTAGGCGCTGGCACGACGAAGGACCTAGGACACTGAAGGTGCGAACGATGTATTTACACGATTTACAAGGCGCAAGAAGGAAGCCCGGGCTGGGTGCACGGGCCATAGCGGTTCCTCTGGAGCGCTGATTAGGCCCATAGCTGTGTTTGTGTCATCGTGTGAATATAAAGTAGTGAAAAACATTTGGCTGCAATCTCCGCAGTGCCGGTGGTTGGAAAGCCCACAACAGCTACCCATGTGACGTCATTGAGTTCACACACGTGGCTCTAAAAAGAGTGAAAGCAGAGATTCGGCCTGCCGTTATCTAGGATTCGCTTAGGTGGCGTCCCGCACGCTGCAGCGTCCGCGGAAACATAACGGAGAGAAGCGTCTTTCGAAAGATGAGGAATATGGGGGCAAGCGGGGCTACTTTGTCATCTCGCTCGCTGCCTCCATCTCACACTTGTTCCATGTGTCGCATCTAAAAATCGCCCACCGCCTCCCCAGACGCAGAATCAAAACCAGCGTCTGCCTCCCCGTCGGCAGGTGTGGGCGTCGCTAAGATGTCGGGCTCTAGCTCCGATTCCAGTCGGGCCCAGGCTCCATCCCGGGCAGAGCCTGTAGTTTTATTTAGCCTGTTTGGGAGTCTCGTGTGGCGCATGCCACGAAGAAACTGTTGGTTGCTGGACCTTGAACGTTTTGCTTTGAAGAGTCTAGTTTTGTGTTTTGTATTAAAAAACCTCATTATAATCCACGCATCAACATTGGTATTTGTCAGAGCGCTAGAGAAGGAACTGGACGGCAGGAGTGGTGAGTGTTTCTATTAACGGCTGTGCGGTTTGCCGGCCTTTGGAGAACAGTAGAGAAAGTAGGGGAGCATCATCCTCAGCGCAGTAGACCCTTTTGGATGGGTCAATTCCCGTAGCCTTTTAGGCCTGACGGGATATGACGTTCGAACTTGGCTCTACATTCACTGGTAGTACAAAACAGGGTAGTTCCAGAGGAAATGGTAGACGCCACCTAGTTGCTAGGGTCCACTGATACTTTGAAGATACCGTCGCCGGAGTGTAGTTAAGAGGAGATCAAGGCGTGCGGCGTTATGGCAGTATTTGCCAGAAGAAGTCTGAGTGTGACCGTTGCCGCCCGATGGAGACCCCCTGGTGAGGTATTCCAGGGTGATACGCTGCACTGCGCTTAGCGCGTGGTTTGCCAATATCTTCCTCATAGTCATATTCGAGGGCATTCATTTCCTTCTTGAATCCGTCACACACACTCCAAAATAGAAGCTGCAATAGCTTGAAGAGCGCGAAATACCTACATCAGCCTCAAGCACGATGTTTTGGTTTTATCGGGGTTCAAACAAATTCTCTTGCAGCTTTGTGTGTATCCTCGTTGTTGCTCGGTATTTTTTTATAGCCAAAAACACTGTGAATTGTTTTTCCGCAGCCGATTTGTCGAGTGTCTGCGGTAGCTGTTTGAATTGTTGCTACTGTACGGTTCGACGTGTTGTTCTTGCCACATACCTTTTATGGCTTCTGCTGCCTCCGTTTGGAGCCTAGAAGGGGTTGGTGGCTCAGTGGGGTTTCTGACGACAAAAGTGTGAGCTTATTCCGTCGCTTAGAATAAGGCCGTCAACTGGGGTTCTTTCACATAGTGAGTACCACGGAGAGTATTGACTCTTTTTGTTCTGGTCTTGCCGTAGCTCCACGTGATTCCGACCGATTTACTGTGAGGAGTGACATCAGTGTAATTGCCCCGAGCAGTGCATCATAATCGGTTCGCAGGAGCTCTTCCAGTTGCGGCCATGCTGCTCATCTTCGGCAATTCAGATGTGCGTGCTGCGCGCTTATAATTTCGGCATGAACCGTTGGTCAACAATGGCGATCTATTTGTACGGTTTCAGCATAAGTGCAAATGAATATCTGCAATATCCAAAGAGTGTAGAATTTCGGCTTTCCGATGCTGCGAAAAAGATTACCCTCTGCTCTTCTAGAAAATTACGCCGCCACACATCGAAGGGCGCACGGGCGTATAGAACTGGGAGACCCAGAGTGCCGGGAGACAGATTTTTCCTTGCCCACCGCGATTCACTGGGTCCCATTTGGCCGCCAAAGCCGTCACTTCCCAGCCCATTGAGACCGCTCCGGTTGCAGGGATAGCTAACATCGACAGGAGTGATGCCTCTCCGTCTGTTTCTGCTCCACCGGCACCGAGCACAACCAAGATTCGGATCACACGAAAATGAAAGGATCCCTCGCGGCTCCCATCCTAGCCTCACCTCCTGTTCCGCCCGTGGTGCTCCTACCACCATTTGTGGCGGTATCCGGCGCTGAGAGCACCCTAAAGAGTGCACTTCACTAGCCGCCTGATTCGTCGGAACCTCCCAGGACACCAAACGATAACGCAAATGTCACAGCGTCATTACAGCAACTGGCAGCATTGCAGCACAGATAAGGCATGGCGATATCTAAGCATACGGAGAAACCAAAAAAATGAAGTAGAATCACTACCACCTAAAGACACTGTATAAACACACATTGCTATTGCTCTTGGCTGTAATTATTAAGAAGGTGGAGCCCACACTATGTGGCTGAATTACCTTTCAAAAAGGTAGATGATCTGTATTAGATACTGCATACCAACCTAACAAGTGTCAGCTTCCTAGGAAAACTGCACCTAAAAAACAACAGAAACCTTCTCATGATTCATTAGACTAGATTTAGAGTAAATCCCCAAAAAAGAGTAAGCTTCTGTGAAGAAAATTTGACATATAACTCAATGCAGGCGTACGGCTACAAAGGCAACTTGAACAGATTTTTGCGAAAATTCACAGTTGCAGGAAAGTTCAGGTCCTCAGGTAACTAACAAAAGTTTGATAAGATTGACGTTTGAGGTCATTGTATCAGAATGCTTCAATCACTTGAGCCATCGGATCGAGGCTGTGACCATCGTTCAGGGTGCCCTTACCTCACTTGGGGACATGTTGAACTCCGTAGTCGCTGTCCTAACTAGGGAGTAAAATTGTCTTGTAGATAACCCTGCCCCAGGGCGTGCCGTAAAAGAACTGGTTTCCCAGCTAGTGGTTAGACAGCCGTCTCTACTTGGGTCGATACGTGTAGGAGACGATTGATTCTGGTGCTCCGATACGATGTTGCCTTGTATTAGCAAAAGGCAAATTTGTATCCGTCATGCGTTAAGTCGCAACGTGACCTGTAGTTCTAAGGAAAGCGGGGTTGTTCTATGATTTGTTACGGGAGCACAATTTCGCTCCAATAAACATTTTTAGGGGCGAAGCTCCTAAAGCCATGGGTCCATCCATCCCTTGTGTCTCGTGGTACGTGACCGCCGCATGCTTTCGGGGATGTCGCAAAGTGGGCCGCGTTGCACGCGCAAGAACCGGCTGCAACCGGCAGCGCAAACTCGGCACCGGGAGCGCGAGCTTGTCTGTGTTCCCCAACGGAGGCGCGAGCGCACGTGCACTGCGAGGGGGAGATTACGCAAGAGATCACGCCACGAACGCAGGCAGTCGTTCTCGGAGATCGAACGAGACGCAAGGACCTTTGCTCGTTTCCTCTCGTCTTGTTCGGGCACAAGTTCGCCCTAAATAAAATTTCTTTCTTTACCGTTGTGTCCCATCCTACGTGACAAATTGTAGTGAGGTGCGGGGCAGTCCTCGATGGCGCGGGGTCTTTCACCATGTCTGGGCCTGGGAGAATTGACTCCGAAAATAAAAGTTGATTTGTACAATGTACGCACACAGTCTTACGTCTTTCTTAATGATGTAATGGGCGAACTTTCACGGGAGAGTTACGGTTACCGATGATCTCCCCCTCTCGAGCTTCGCCCCACTTATCATCATTCATTCCGTGGGTATGGCGTGATTTTTTTTTCTTCAAGACAACTGCGTCGACTTTGGCTTCATGAGAATATTGCGTGCAAGCTGCCGACAATGACCATCGTTTTGTCAGCCTTGCACTCAGCTTGCGCTACCAGCAGCAACATACCGTTGCTACATTGTTGCGTATCCCTTTGCCCTTTTGCAGTACAAAACAAAATGGTCGATGGTTCGTCGTGAACCCGTAAATGTTCTTTATTTTTTAGGTTCAGTTACAGTTTGGGTCCAGCCTGCTTAAGGATCGGTTCGGTTCCTATTTTCGTTTTGTGTTCGGTTCTATTTCGACACCCGGATATATACAGCTATATATATTATCGTCATCATCACCAGCCTATCTATGCCCACTGCAGGGCGGAGGCCTCTCCCACTAATCTACAATTATCCCTGTGCCGTGCTAATTGCGACGAATTTGATTGATTGATTGATTGATTGTAAGATTTAACCCGCCGACGCACGCAGGCGATGAGGCGGGCCGTTGTGGAGGGCTCCGGATTTATTTGGACTACCTGGCCATTGTTAACGTGTCCGGGAATCTTGTACACACGGATCTTCTTGCTTTTAACCTCCATCAGAAAAGCGGCCGCCGCTGCCGGGAATTTATTACCGCAACCTTTTTGTCTTCTCTGTACCTAACTTTCTACCGCCCCCTGCCACGCTTGCCTTCTCTGGGGATCCACTTTGTTACCTTTAATGACCAACAGTTGTCTTGCCTTCGCATTAAATGTCCTGCCCACGTCCATTTCTTATTATTTTTATTAATATGTCCTTAACACGTGTTTCTTCCCTGACCCACTCCGCGCTCTTCTTGTCCCTTAATATTACACCTATCATTGTCCGCTACATCGGTGGCTGAGTCGTTCTCAATTTAAGTTCAACCCTCGTAGTGAACGTTCAAGTTTCTGCCCCGTAGGTGAGTACATATAAGATGTAGCTGTCAAAACACTTTCTTCTTCAGGGACAATAGTACGCTGCCATTCGTTATCCAAGAACCCCTGGGGAATGCACTCCACACAATTCATATCCTTCTCATTATCTCTGTCTCATGGTTGGAATCCGGGGTCACAAGTTGGCCTAAGTAAATATATTCCCTTACCGTTTCCACTGCCTCGCCACATATCTCAAACCGCTTTGCTGTCCAAATGGTATTTAAAATTATTTAGTTTTCTGCATAATAATTTTCAGGCTGACCGTTCTACTCTGTTTGTCCAGTGCGGTAAGCATGATTTGATATTCGTCCCCCGAGTTACTTAGCAAAGCAACGTCATGAGCAAATCTGAGGTTAATGGGATAGTCTCAATTACCCCTTACTTCCACGTGTTCCCAATCTAATGTTCTGAATTTTTCTTGTAAACATACTGTCAATAACATTGGAATTATTGTGTCTCCTTGGCTGACGCACTTCCTTATAGGTGTCTTACTTGTCTTCTGATGGAGGATGATGCTAGCTGTGGACCCATTATAAATAATACCTAGTATTCCTACATAATGCTCGTCTACACCATGGTTTCTTAATGCGTGAACGACTGCTGAGGTTTTGGCCGAGTCAAATGATTTCGCATAGTCTATGAAGGCTAAATATAGGGGTTCAGTATACTCCGTGCACTTCTCTATCACCGGATTGATCATGTGAAAATAGTCCATTTGTCAATAGCTTTTACGAAACCCTGCGTGTTCTTTAGGTTAACTGAAATCTAAGGTGGCATAAATTCTGTTTGAGATAACCTTGGTAAGTACCCTGTAGACGACTGACAGTAAGATGGTATGCCGATAATTTTTCAAGTACTTCTTGTCACCTTTCTTATGGATTAGGATGGTGTTCGGGTTCTTCCAAGATTCCGATACACACGCGGTCATTAGGAATTGCGTGTATAGGCTTGCCAGTTTTACCAGTACAATTTGCACGCCATCCTTCAAGAGGTCTGCTGTTATCTGATCTTCACCATGCGCTTTGCCCTATTTTATTTCTTTCAAAGCCTTTCTTATTAGTTATATCACCACTGGTGGAATGTATATTCACTCTCAACTACTTTCTCGATCGGAATTATCCTCTATCCTGTAACATATTTCTTAGAACTGCTCAGCTATTATGACTATTTTGTTCCTATGTGTGATGACATTGATTTGCTTGCCTTTAAATGCATAATTCTGATGTTCGCCCATACCTAGACGCGTCATTATGATTTCAGGCTGCCTTCGTTCTTTCAGCTGATATGGAGAGAATGTAATCGTTTGCGGTTTCTTAATTAGACATTTCGTCTCGCGGAAACGTTTCCGAGTAGCCCCTCTAGCCATCGTGCCCTGACTTGTAAACATATATAGATATATATATATGTAAATATATATATATATATATATATATATATATATATATATATATATATATATATATATATATATATATATATATATATATATATATATATATATATATATATATATATATATATATATATATGTATATTTAAAATCAGAATTGGAATGAGGGGCTCCTTCAAACGATGCATAAATAAGGATTGGCACTCAAGATAGCCAAGGAAAGCAAAGGGGAGGAGGCTGTAGGTCATTGAAACACACAAAGAATTTTTGGAAAAAAGAAAGTGAAGAAAAAATGCCCGCCGGGTGGTATCCGAACCCACGACCTCCAGAATACGAGTCTGGTGCGATAATCACTACGCTACCAGCGGGGCTGTTCTTCCCCTCCATTTTCTCGGGTAGAGATTGTAAGGGATTTGTTGTCTGCGCTTAAGGTTGGTAGCCAGCGCCAATCGGAATACTCTGGGCGAGGGGGCCTTATTTCTTATCCCCGGGTTGTGACTAGAGCCTCTACGACATGTCGAGAGTTGTCGACCAGCGTCGAACCCTCTTAAGCGCCCTATGGCAGCAAGACTGCCAGAACAGAGACCCTCGCTATGCATGTAGCGAATCAGAATGGGAAATGAGGGGCTCGATGAAATAGTACATATATAAGGATTGGCAGTGAAGATAGCCAAGTAAAGCAAAGGGGAGGATGCTATAGGTCATTGAAACGCATAAAGAATTTTCGGAAGAAAGAAATAAAGTGGAGAAAAAATGCCCGCCGGGTGGGATCCGAACCCCCGACCTGGGTTCGGATCCCACCCGGCGGGATTTTTTCTACACGGCGACATATAACTCTTGGAATATGGCGAGACTATAACATTTGAAGTACATTGGCCCTAACTTTTCAGAGTCAATAAATTTTGATTCTAGGCGTTCCTTTTTTTGGCGAGAGTTTGCCTTACGGCATAACAGTTATATATACAACATCACATTTGTATCACGCAGAAACGTAAGCAGAGACCGGTACTGCGGGCCCCAGATCCACCGCTGTAGATCAGGGGGTCTCCCAGGATGGAGCCCTGTGCCTCGGAGGCGTTGCAGGCGAGAGGTTTGCAGGGCAGGGCAGGTCCATAGAAGGTGGCTCGTGTCGGCTTCGGACGCAGGGACCGTACAAAATGGACAGGTGTCCACAAACGGTGAATGATAGCGGCCAGGCCAAGCGTGGGTCACTGCTGGGGATAAGGCCACCCCAACTCGAAGCCTCCGCAGCAGCACCTCCTCCCAGCGAGCGAGCCCACTGGGGAGGTCAGTTCCACGCGGTGGAGGTAAAGCACGCGTGGCGCGGTGGAGGCTCTCCTTTTCCACCAGCAGTTCTTCTAGGGTGGACACTGGAAGAAGTAGTAGCGGCCGTCAAAGGTCTATACGGCGACAGGCGCGATCCGCCGCTATGTGGGCAGGAAGCATGTCCCGGCGAACCCACAAAACACGCACAGTGCATGGGTATGTGTCCAGGATTGCGTGAATACGTGCCGACATGCTGGTGCTACGCACAACGCGACGTAAATCACGTATCGCTGTCGTTGAGTCCGTGTAAATTTCCAGTTTCACGCCGGTAGTTACTGTCGATGCAAGTGCTTGGAGACCATCCCGAATAGCAGTAAGTTCTGCCAACAGGCTTCGTAGAGGTCGGAGGGTCTCGTAGGCGCAGCTCTGGTTTAAGATTGAAGGAGAAGGATAAGCCAAGGCTGTGGTTACGAGGGAGTCGTGTGCCCCGGCGTCCACAAAAGCCTTCATGACTCGTCGCCGCGTCGCAGGCGCCCAGTGACCGACATGAAGTAGGGCTGCATCCGGAGATTGATGAAGGCCAGAGGTTCGGACATGTAGCCTTTTCAGAGGCTTGTTGTCCGTCACCTGATGGTAGAGCCAGGGCGGCCTTGCGACGGAAAAGGCTGGCATCGTATTCGGCGGCTGGCCCATGTACGTGGCCAGAGATGCCGCCTCTGGAACCAGCCCATGTTTCAGCAGGTGTGCGGAACGACGCTGATGAATTGGGTTCATCAAGCGTGATTAGCTGGGCTTCGGCTTGTAGCGGCGGACTTGGTGTTATGCGAGGGAGGCCAGTAATGGTGCGCATGGCGGCCCTGTTGATGGCCTCAAGCCGAGCCCAGTCCGCTTGCGTCATGTGCTGGAACTGTGCCTGATACATAAGCCGTGGCTGTAGTTCGGCGCGCACTAGGAGATGGGCAATCGTCTAGCAGGCCCCGCCAGACTTCTGCGAGATGCAGCGAACAAGGTGGAGCATCTGTCCGGCTTTCTGTCGAGCAGATTGTAGCCACTAAGCTGCTCACCCTGATGACGATATTTCTAGTCCTAGGACCCGACGACGGTCAACCGTGGGGATGTCGTTCCCATTCAGTTGCAGTGAAATGGGAGACACAGCAAGGAGACGGCGGCCCCAAGCGTTGGCCACGGGAAGTAAAGCAGTCTTCTCTTGCGAGAGAGTGAGGCCCGCATACTCGCACCACCTCTGGCAGTCTGTTAGTGCTTGCTGGCGGCACTCGGTTTGTAGTGACAGGTCCGGATGCACTGACCACACCGTAATGTCATCCGCGTACATGAGGAAATATAGATTTCGGATTGAAGCAAGGTGCCAAGCTAGCGGCAACATGACGATGTTGAAAAGAAGCGGAGACAGAACAGACCCTTGTGGTACGTCTCGGACTGGTGTAAAGTGACCGAAACTTGCTCCGTTGATGCGGATGGAAAAAGAACGGTGTTGAAGGAAGTATCGGACGAAATCGCAGACTTTGTCTGGAAGGTGGAGGCCATTGAGAACTTGTAGGATGGCAGCGTGAGTAACGTTGTCATACGCCTTGCATATGTCCATGGCGAGCACAGATCTCACACGGTGGCATCGGCCTCCAACTAGAATCATAGATGAGAGGTATTCCAACCCATCCTCAGTACCGAGATAGGGCCTGAATCCAGTTTGCGCCCAGTGATACCATTGGAAGGTATCAAGCCACCACTGAAGCCGAGTTGCAAGCATTCACTCTAACAACTTCCACAGCGTCGATGTCAGGGCGATGGGGCGCAAGTTCTGAAGTACATGTGGTGGTTTCCCGGGCTTTGGAATGGGAACTATATCCGCCTGAAGCCAAGAGTCAGGTAGTTGACCGGAGAGCCACACCTGATTAACCGAGTCCAAAAGCGGCACGAGGGCTGGGTCGTTGATGTTCTTGTACACCTCGTACGTTATGCCGTCGGGACCCGGAGCAGTCCGCTGTTTAACGTGATCGATCGCTGCCAGGAATTCAGCCACTGTGAACGGTGCCTGAATTCCCAAAACGGCTTCATGAGTAGGCCATAATCCAACATCGTTCAGCAGGGGGAACGGAGACGGCATGGCCACTGGGACAACATCAAATGCAGGAAACAAGGCCCTAGAAACGTCGGGGGCGAATTGTGCCGGATCCTTGTTTGACGTAATACAAGCGCTGGCAGCTGCATCAGGAGGGCGACTGCCCGACTCCATTGGCGCGAAACGTGCGCCAGACAGAAGCCGTTGAGGAAGATGGGCCTACAGAGGCGCACCAGTCAAGCCAGGCTTCGTCGAAAGTCTTTTTTCGTGCCGTCTGGCAGCATCGGTAAGGCGCTAATACTGAAGCCTGGCTGGTATGGACGAAGGATCCCGGGCCGAAATTATTTCAGCTTGCTTGCGCTGAGTCGAAAGCTGCAGGAGCCGAAGATCGGGCTTTGGGCGGGACTCCTCCACCCACGTATGTTGAGAGGCGTCCATGAGGACACACCGAAAAAGAGCGGTGGGGTACGGGATGGGCGCCGAGAAGGATGCATTCAGTGTGGAACGGAAGGTGTCCCAGTTCACAACTGTGCAACGGCGACGAAAGCGACCCGTCGACTCTGGCATGAGGCCCAGGCGAATGGGGTGATGGTCGCTGCCCCAGCAGTCAGCTTCACGTTGCCAGGATACGGGTTGTGCACCCAGCCACCACGACAAGTCAGGCGAGTACGGTGGCATCCGTGCGTGCGTACACCGGCGTGTCCGGCAAGAGATGTAATGAGGTAGTAAGTTCCGATTACATTTCCCAATGACGTTCCGCTGACTTGCACGTAATACTCCCGTCGAACTGAAAATTTTCAAGTTTAAGGATAATACAATATAACGTTCAAGAGTAAGAGAATCGATATGATTGTCACTGGGTAATAGTCTTAAGCAGATAATACAGTGGTGATGCCATCTGTATGCGAACTGTTAGTGTAGAGTGACACATCGTCGAGAGCGAGCAGAAAGCCGTTATAATTAAAACAGCTTCAATTTCAAACAATTTTATGAAATTACACCTATTACGACGTCCAAAGGAAAATCATCTCTACCCTTAATGAGGTAGGGAAAGCTGGGCAGAATGTCGCGAATGCGATGTTCAACCTAATGCAAGAGGTTTTTGGTAACAGTGGTAATACCAGAAACAATTGGGCGTCCTGGGGTGTATACCTCTGTGAATCTTAGAGTGTAGGTAGAATCTACCGGCTATTGGAATTAAAGAGATCCAGAAACTAGCCGTGGTCTCATCGATAGCTTTATTTTGATGAAGCTACCACCCCCAATGTCAGGAAAGAATTGCCTTGAGATAAACACCCAATAAACTGGAGGGGATAATCTCCCCGCCTGTAGTGTAGTGGAGATCTGTATCCTAGAGCTCGTGGTTCTGCATACAACCGTGCGGGAATGTTTTTTCAACACTTTCTTTGTATATTTGAAAAGCTGTATCTTTTTCAAGGTGAATAAGTGACCTACCACTTTTTGTTCTTTGCTTTCGTTGGCTTTCTTGACTTCCAACCCTATTTCTGGCTTCGTCCAAGGAGCCCATCACTTCCAATTCTGGTTCGTTACATGCATAGCTATGATCTCTGCTCTCGCAGACCTATTGCCATAGGTAGCTGGTCGACCACTCCCAACATGTCCGAGACGCTACAGCCACGCATGTGGGTTAAAAATAATTACCCCTATACCACGAGTACTCGGAGTGGCGCCGGCCAGCAAACCGAAACTGAGGAAAGAATCGCCGAATAATGTGGTGTGGAGTATACCCGCGCCGGTAGCCTGGTGATTTTTGCAACAGATGCGTATTGTGGAGGCCGTGGGTTCGCATCTTACATGGCGGGCAGGTTTCTCTCAAGTTTCTATATTTTAAGAAACTGTATCTGTTTCATTACGAATAAGCGACGCACCACATTTTGCCGTTTGTGTCATTGGCATGCGTGCCGGCATCTTTACTGCCTACCCTTACTTCTGTCTGTCTCTCTCTCTCTCTCTCTCTCTATATATATATATATATATATATATATATATATATACCGAGATCATGAGGTTCGATGGGCCAGTATAAAAATAGTGAAAGAAGTCGACTGACACGTTTCCCGTTTTTGTTGCCAACAGTTTCGGAGTTAGAAACTCCTTCTTCAGGGATGTATTTTAATTTCTCACATTGCGCCTTTATACAAAAACTTCTGTGAGGGAGGGTTACTTCCCTCATCCCTGCAGGAGAGTTCGCGGGTGAGGGGTGTTTCAAACAGTTTGAGCAAGTGAGGCATTCCGATTGGCTAGAAAGGTGGAAGGTGAGGGAAGGGGAAAGAACACGGACGAAAAGGCAGCACGAAAAACGTAACAAGAGGCACACAAGCAAATACAAGATCAAAAACAAGAGTGAGTCCTGCGCGCTCCGCAAATGGTGTAACAGTAGTCAGCAGGAAAGGAAGAAGAGCAGAAAAAGAAAAGAAAGAAAAAAAAAGAAAAAGGGGGGGGGGATGAAGGGAGACGGACATAAGATGGCGGCACAGGCATAGATCTTCGATTCGGTCAAACTGCAAGGTCGCATGCATGCACGGCCCGCCAAGTCAACACATGGTCCCCGCGCCATACTCGGAATTTCCTGTCTCATTTTCGGTTTTGTTTTATTACTGGTTAAACCTACAGCAGCTCTGGTCTTGGCGCCACTTCGACGAAACCGAGTGGCGCGGCAAAGCCTTGCTACGCGGCCAGCGAGCCGCAGAACAAGTAACACTTGGATTTGGTTTCGTTTGCGGCGCATTCTTCGGCCGTTTGTCTATCAGTGGTGCGGCGGTCATAATTCAGGGCGCCGGCGCCGTGCGTCGGCGGGCCCGCGGGGCGCGGTCACAGATGTTCAAGGTCACTGATGAGACGGTGGTGGTTGCCGAAAGGGCGGGGAAGGGGGGAGGGGGGGGTTTGGGGCGTTCTACCTGTTTGTTTTGCTTGACTTGGTCCCTAAAGCGGGGTTTCCTTTTTTCCCTTCTTGCTTTCTTTTTAAGTTGTATGCACGGTCCTGGTTCTGTGTTCACCCCCTCCAATGCCCGAAAGGTCCCGATATTTCCGTCTAAGGCGCAGCTTTTTGTCGCAAGAATGAGAGGCGGCCCTGGTCCTCATTGATGCCATGGGTGAATGCCTGGAATTTATGTATAAAGTAGGACTCCCTCTGCTCGCGTTCGAGGGAAGAGCGGAAGCCGGACTGCAGGAGAGTGATTCTGATATGCTCAATGGAATGGTCCGGCAGGCGCATATGTTTGGAAAATGGTAGATCCGGCTGTGAGGTGACGTGGGATTTGTGGTTGTTGAATCTGAGTCGGAATGCATTCTCGGTCTGGCCAATATAGTCCTTGCCACACATTTCGCAGTGCAGTCTGTATACGACGTTACTTGAATCACAGTCGAGGCTTTCTTTTATTCGGAAGGAAAATTTGGAAAAGTTAGATTTTGCCGTGTCGGTTGGGGTGATGAGGGGACAGATTTTGCAGCGCGTTTTCCCGCATGGGCGGCAGCCTGAGTGTTGTTTCGGGATCCCAATTTTAGCCTTAACAAGCACATCTCTTAAGTTCTTGTCTTTACGATACACTACACGGGGTGGTTCGGGGAAGATAGCTGACAGGTGCTCACTTTGTCTGATCATGTTGAAATGCTTGCTCAGTATGTTGTTTACTCGTGGCATGTTCGCCCCGTATGTTAATATCAGGTTGGTCTGGGGTGTTTCCTTTTTTGTGAATTGGCTTTTGACAATGCTGACTGGCGGTCTGTTTGGCGGGCCCGGTTGATTGCGTCATCAATTATATTTTCTGGGTAATTTTGATTCAGAAGGGTGTTCTTTAGATTTTGCGAGTTTCTGTCAAATTCTTGGACATCAGAACAGATTCGGCGGTATCTGTATGCCTGCGAGTATGGTATTCCAACTTTGCAATGTCGTGGGTGGTTGCTGTCAAAATGCAGGTACTGTTGGCGATCCGTGGGTTTTTTGTAGACGGTGGTCGCGAGGGAGTTGCCATGTACCTGAAGGGTTACATCCAAAAAGTTGATAGTATCTTGAGATATGTCGTGGGTGAACTTGATTAATTGATGGAGGCAGTTAAATTTTGAAATGAAGTCGAGAAGGCTCGCTTTGTCGTGGTTTCATATCATGAATATGTCATCTAGAAAACGCCTGTAAAACAGTGGTTTCTTTTCTTGCTTCTCAATGAAAGGAGTTTCCAATGATGCCATAAAAATATTGGCGTAATTTGGAGCCATCTTGGTTCCCATCGCCGTGCCACTGATCTGAAGGAAGTGCTTTTTGTTGAATTCGAAGTGGTTATAATTTAGTACAATCGTTAGAAGCGTTGCGGGAGTTTCGCTCTCTATGTCTATTGATGGGTTGTCTAAGCCAGTAAATGCTGCCACGGTCGCTGCGATGCATTCCGAGTGGGGAATATTTGTGTACAATGAACAGACGTCCAGCGTCACCAGAAAACACCCTGGTGAGATGACGATACCAGCAATTTCCTGCAGGAAATGGCTGGTATCTTTGATGTAGGACGGGAACGTAGGGGGGATGTCCTTGATTATGTGATTAATGAAACTTGAAATTTTTTCTGTCACCGTCCCGTTACTGGATACAATGTGTCTGCCCGGGTGGTTGTTCTTATGTATTTTAGGTAGCAAGTAAAATCGACCAGGGACAGGATGTTCCGGTGACATAATTTTAACCATCGCGGCAGTTATATTACCTTCCGTGACAAGAGATTTGAGGGTGTTGTGAATTTCACTTTCATAGAATTTTGTGGGGTCATTTGGTAGCTCATTATAGAATTGTCTGTCGCTTAGTTGTCGCATTCCCTCTTCCAAGTATTCAGACCTGTCAAGTATAACAATGGCTCCCCCCTTGTCCGCTGGTTTGATAATTATGCTGGTGTCAGCTTGAAGGGAATTTAAAGCTGCTCGCTCTTCTACTGACAGGTTGTTTCGCCCGGGTTGGTGCTGTGCATATGCCCGGATTACATCCTTCTGTACAGCCGCTATATACATATCTAAGTGTTGGTTTCGTCGGTCTTTTGGTGTCCAGGATTTGTTTGACGCACCAGGCAGTTGTGTTTTTGTGTTGGGGCTGTCATGGAAGTATTCCCGGAGACGCAGATTACGTGCGAATGTGTCCAGATCCTGATATAGTTGGAACTCATTGAAATTTCCGGAGGCTGGGCAGAATGTCAAACCTTTTGAGAGAAGTTTTTCTTGAGCCGGGGATAATGTTTTGCTTGACAGATTTACCACGTTCATTTGTTGTGCATTCACGGGGCGAGATATAGCATCGGGACTTGGGGTGATGCTTATGGGATGGGTTGGTTGCACGGGGTGGAGTACAAACTGGGGGGAAATGTTATCACGTTGCAATTTCTTGATCTTTTGTTGTGATATTTCTTTCCTCTTTGTCGTCTCAAAGTTTTTAAGTTCCTTGCATTCTAAGTCGGATAGATTCGATTTCGACCTCTCTAGAATTTCGGCATCTCGAAGCTCTGTGGCCCGTCTTCGGCTGTGCTGCGAAACAATCTCCGTGAGACCCACCGACGCATCGGACAGCACTTTCTCCCATTTCGTGATTTCCTCCGGATTAAATGTGCACATCGAGGGTGTGCAGGCTAGACGAAGGCCTTTTGGTGCGGCGTTCTGGTTGACGTATGTTTCCAAGTGAGCAGCATGCAAATCAAAGCGAACACGCTTGTCGATTAATTTTCTAATTGACAAAAAAGAGGGGGACCATGCATGATCAGGGCGAGCCGTACCTGTCTCCACTGCAAGTCAATTCTGTCTCCACTGCAAGTTTAACCAGTAATAAAACAAAACCGAAAATGAGACAGGAAATTCCGAGTATGGCGCGGGGACCATGTGTTGACTTGGCGGGCCGTGCATGCATGCGACCTTGCAGTTTGACCGAATCGAAGATCTATGCCTGTGCCGCCATCTTATGTCCGTCTCCCTTCATCCCCTCCCCCTTTTTCTTTTTTTTTCTTTCTTTTCTTTTTCTGCTCTTCTTCCTTTCCTGCTGGCTACTGTTACACCATTTGCGGAGCGCGCAGGGCTCCCTCTTGTTTTTGATCTTGTATTTGCTTGTGTGCCTCTTGTTACGTTTTTCGTGCTGCCTTTTCGTCCGTGTTCTTTCCCCTTCCCTCACCTTCCACCTTTCTAGCTAATCGGAATGCCTCACTTGCTCAAACTGTTTGAAACACCCCTCACCCGCGAACTCTCCTGCAGGGATGAGGGAAGTAACCCTCCCTCACAGAAGTTTTTGTATAAAGGCGCAATGTGAGAAATTAAAATACAGCCCTGAAGAAGGAGTTTCTAACTCCGAAACTGTTGGCAACAAAAACGGGAAACGTGTCAGTCGACTTCTTTCACTATTTTTATACTGGCCCATCGAACCTCATGATCTCGATATTTTACTATGGCTGCCAGCAAACCCGCGACTGAACGTCTGTCCCGGAGATTTCCCAAATTCAAAATCAAAACAGCAATCGTTGGTGATTCACTCATCCGACATGTCTTCAATCATTTCGACCCAAGCAATACCTCTGCACCCGGATTTGTGTCCTACGGCGGAGCGATGTTCGAGGATGTCCTTGCCACCCTGGAGTACTTGCCGACCGGAGTGGAGACCCTTGTCCTACACGTGGGTACGGTGGACATAGCCCGGCGCGGATCGGCGGCGGCGGTGGCGGAGTTGAAGCGAACAGTGGAGCGGATACGACAACGTCGCCCGGAGATGAAGACCATCCTTCTCAGCCTCCCTCTTCCCCGCGCCCCCAACCGCCGCAGAGGGGGTGCCAACCGGAACTTTGTTCGTTGCTTTAACGCGGAGGCCCAGCGCTACGCCCGGGAGGTTCGACAGCTGTGCCGTGGGGGAGTACTGGGGCCCCGGATTTTCTACATAGACCATGGGTTCCTGACACTTCCCCCTTGGCGCTTCCTCGCCGCCGACGGGCTGCACGCGAGTTTCGAGGGCGTCGCGGTCCTGGCGCAACACTTTAAGGAGCGCCTGCGCTATCATCGCCCGCGTTGGGCCTCCGCGCCTCGACTAACAGAAGAAACGGACACCCATGACCAAGCGTCTCCCCCGGCCGGCCTGCCCCCCTGTCCCCCGTGCCCACCGTGCCTGCCGTGTCCACAACGTCCGCCCCGTCCCACACCTTCCCGAGCCCCGCCCGTCCCAGAACGCCGCTACATGACACGCCTGGCGACGAAGGCGGCGTCGCAACCAAGCCGGGAGGCTGAGAATTGACTTGCAGTGGAGACAGGTACGGCTCGCCCTGATCATGCATGGTCCCCCTCTTTTTTGTCAATTAGAAAATTAATCGACAAGCGTGTTCGCTTTGATTTGCATGCTGCTCACTTGGAAACATACGTCAACCAGAACGCCGCACCAAAAGGCCTTCGTCTAGCCTGCACACCCTCGATGTGCACATTTAATCCGGAGGAAATCACGAAATGGGAGAAAGTGCTGTCCGATGCGTCGGTGGGTCTCACGGAGATTGTTTCGTAGCACAGCCGAAGACGGGCCACGGAGCTTCGAGATGCCGAAATTCTAGAGAGGTCGAAATCGAATCTATCCGACTTAGAATGCAAGGAACTTAAAAACTTTGAGACGACAAAGAGGAAAGAAATATCACAACAAAAGATCAAGAAATTGCAACGCGATAACATTTCCCCCCAGTTTGTACTCCACCCCGTGCAACCAACCCATCCCGTAAGCATCACCCCAAGTCCCGATGCTATATCTCGCCCCGTGAATGCACAACAAATGAACGTGGTAAATCTGTCAAGCAAAACATTATCCCCGGCTCAAGAAAAACTTCTCTCAAAAGGTTTGACATTCTGCCCAGCCTCCGGAAATTTCAATGAGTTCCAACTATATCAGGATCTGGACACATTCGCACGTAATCTGCGTCTCCGGGAATACTTCCATGACCGCCCCAACACAAAAACACAACTGCCTGGTGCGTCAAACAAATCCTGGACACCAAAAGACCGACGAGACCAGCACTTAGATATGTATATAGCGGCTGTAAAGAAGGATGTAATCCGGGCATATGCACAGCACCAACCCGGGCGAAACAACCTGTCAGTAGAAGAGCGAGCAGCTTTAAATTCCCTTCAAGCTGACACCAGCATAATTATCAAACCAGCGGACAAGGGGGGAGCCATTGTTATACTTGACAGGTCTGAATACTTGGAAGAGGGAATGCGACAACAAAGCGACAGACAATTCTATAATGAGCTACCAAATGACCCCACAAAATTCTATGAAAGTGAAATTCACAACACCCTCAAATCTCTTGTCACGGAAGGTAATATAACTGCCGCGATGGTTAAAATTATGTCACCGGAACATCCTGTCCCTGGTCGATTTTACTTGCTACCTAAAATACATAAGAACAACCACCCGGGCAGACCCATTGTATCCAGTAACGGGACGGTGACAGAAAAAATTTCAAGTTTCATTAATCGCATAATCAAGGACATCCCCCCTACGTTCCCGTCCTACATCAAAGATACCAGCCATTTCCTGCAGGAAATTGCTGTTATCGTCATCTCACCAGGGTGTTTTCTGGTGACGCTGGACGTCTGTTCATTGTACACAAATATTCCCCACTCGCAAGGCATCGCAGCGACCGTGGCAGCATTTACTGGCTTAGACAACCCATCAATAGACATAGAGAGCGAAACTCTCGCAACGCTTCCAACCATTGTACTAAATTATAACCACTTCGAATTCAACGAAAAGCACTTCCTTCAGATCAGTGGCACGGCGATGGGAACCAAGATGGCTCCAAATTACGCCAATATTTTTATGGCATCATTGGAAACTCCTTTCATTGACAAGCAAGAAAAGAAACCACTGTTTTACAGGCGTTTTCTAGATGACATATTCATGATATGGAACCACGACAAAGCGAGCCTTCTCGACTTCATTTCAAAATTTAGCTGCCTCCATCAATCAATCAAGTTCACCCACGACATATCTCAAGATACTATCAACTTTTTGGATGTAACCCTTCAGGTACATGGCAACTCCCTCGCGACCACCGTCTACAAAAAACCCACGGATCGCCAACAGTACCTGCATTTTGACAGCAACCACCCACGACATTGCAAAGTTGGAATACCATACTCGCAGGCATACAGATACCGCCGAATCTGTTCTGATGTCCAAGAATTTGACAGAAACTCGCAAAATCTAAAGAACACCCTTCTGAATCAAAATTACCCAGAAAATATAATTGATGACGCAATCAACCGGGCCCGCCAAACAGACCGCCAGTCAGCATTGTCAAAAGCCAATTCACAAAAAAGGAAACACCCCAGACCAACCTTATATTAACATACGGGGCGAACATGCCACGAGTAAACAACATACTGAGCAAGCATTTCAACATGATCAGACAAAGTGAGCACCTGTCAGCTATCTTCCCCGAACCACCCCGTGTAGTGTATCGTAAAGACAAGAACTTAAGAGATGTGCTTGTTAAGGCTAAAATTGGGATCCCGAAACAACACTCAGGCTGCCGCCCATGCGGGAAAACGCGCTGCAAAATCTGTCCCCTCATCACCCCAACCGACACGGCAAAATCTAACTTTTCCAAATTTTCCTTCCGAGTAAAAGAAAGCCTCGACTGTGATTCAAGTAACGTCGTATACAGACTGCACTGCGAAATGTGTGGCAAGGACTATATTGGCCAGACCGAGAATGCATTCCGACTCAGATTCAACAACCACAAATCCCACGTCACCTCACAGCCGGATCTACCATTTTCCAAACATATGCGCCTGCCGGACCATTCCATTGAGCATATCAGAATCACTCTCCTGCAGTCCGGCTTCCGCTCTTCCCTCGAACGCGAGCAGAGGGAGTCCTACTTTATACATAAATTCCAGGCATTCACCCATGGCATCAATGAGGACCAGGGCCGCCTCTCATTCTTGCGATAAAAAGCTGCGCCTTAGACGGAAATATCGGGACCTTTCGGGCATTGGAGGGGGTGAACACAGAACCAGGACCGTGCATACAACTTAAAAAGAAAGCAAGAAGGGAAAAAAGGAAACCCCGCTTTAGGGACCAAGTCAAGCAAAACAAACAGGTAGAACGCCCCAAACCCCCCCCTCCTCCCTTCCCCGCCGGTTCGGCAACCACCACCGTCTCATCAGTGACCTTGAACATCTGTGAGCGCGCCCCGCGGGCCCGCCGACGCACGGCGCCGGCGCCCTGAATTATGACCGCCGCACCACTGATAGACAAACGGCCGAAGAATGCGCCGCAAACGAAACCAAATCCAAGTGTTACTTGTTCTGCGGCTCGCTGGCCGCGTAGCAAGGCTTTGCCGCGCCACTCGGTTTCGTCGAAGTGGCGCCAAGACCAGAGCTGCTGTAGGTTTAACCAGTAATAAAACAAAACCGAAAATGAGACAGGAAATTCCGAGTATGGCGCGGGGACCATGTGTTGACTTGGCGGGCCGTGCATGCATGCGACCTTGCAGTTTGACCGAATCGAAGATCTATGCCTGTGCCGCCATCTTATGTCCGTCTCCCTTCATTCCCCCCCCCCTTTTTCTGTTTTTTTTTCTTTCTTTTCTTTTTCTGCTCTTCTTCCTTTCCTGCTGACTACTGTTACACCATTTGCGGAGCGCGCAGGACTCACTCTTGTTTTTGATCTTGTATTTGCTTGTGTGCCTCTTGTTACGTTTTTCGTGCTGCCTTTTCGTCCGTGTTCTTTCCCCTTCCCTCACCTTCCACCTTTCTAGCCAATCGGAATGCCTCACTTGCTCAAACTGTTTGAAACACCCCTCACCCGCGAACTCTCCTGCAGGGATGAGGGAAGTAACCCTCCCTCACAGAAGTTTTTGTATAAAGGCGCAATGTGAGAAATTAAAATACAGGCCTGAAGAAGGAGTTTCTAACTCCGAAACTGTTGGCAACAAAAACGGGAAACGTGTCAGTCGACTTCTTTCACTATATATATATATATATATATATATATATATATATATATAGAGAGAGAGAGAGAGAGAGAGAGAGAGAGAGTGAGAGAGAGAGAGAGAGAGAACAGAGCACAGTCTCACAGGCATCCAGGATATCAATTCCTGCACTATGTCCCAATCTCACTATGACCTGCACCAGCCATTAACACTCCCTTTAGTTGCAGCGCCTTTATTCGCGGATTGCCCACGATCATCATCTCGCTGGCGGGAGCGTGCAATCGTCGTCTTCGCTTTGGCTGCCGTCACATTGAGATCGGTCTCACCGTTAAGCCTAAATAAGCGGTTCACCACTACCGCTTGTACACCTATATATATTAGAACAAAGCTTTCTACCTCTACGAACCGACGGTTCTTTTGTAGCGTGCGGGACAAGAAACTCCCGACGCGGCTGGGGTGGCGGAGGGCGCATTTATATCACGGACCACAGTGTAGATGGCGCGGCGGTAGGGCGATTTAGCCAGTGTTCCCGTGCTCACCTCGGCGGGCACCTCGGCTGGACTGTTCCGTGGGCATTGCCATTTTCTTTGCAATGGTGTGGGGCCTGTTTTGGCGAGGCTTCGCCCTCATTGCGCGCTTACTCCGCACGGCTTGATCAACTTGTTCGCCAGCGCCCCCTGGGAAACCCGGACCCAAAGGAATTAGTTGCTCACACTGCAAAGATACGTTAAGGAATGGTTTGCAAGGCGGGAACATAAAATATAGACACCACTAACAGACATTCGACCGCTAGAGAAACGCCACGTTTTGCGCACTGCTTGTCACTAATGGGACAGCGTTTTCTAAATTGCTCAATACCAATTCGGTGGTGTTTTAGCAGGTATATTCAGAAGACGAATGGAGCAACTGGTTCTGATAAATAGCAATTATAAAAAAGGGCCCATCTCCCCGCGAGGGGACTCGAGTAAATGCGTCGCATAGGGGGTGGGTATATTGCGTTAAAGTTTAGTGTTTGGGGAGTTGGTGGTAGTGAATGCGTTGTATCAGCAGCTTCTTGACGTAGTTTGATAGAGTCAAGGATATAAGGCGCGCTCGTAGCCTTTCATTCTGTGTCGGTTTTGTGGCGCAGTGGGAAGAGCACCATGTACCTTGCGTTCCGCCCGCAATGTCGTGGGATCGAAACCAGGCGCCGGTAAGTATTATTTTTATATAGTGTAGGGCGAGGGGTGCGTACCTGTTGTTGACAGCGAGGAGGGTAGCGTGATGCGGGAGGGGAGGAGTGAGGGAGAGGACGCACCTGGAACGGCTGTTGCGGACGCCGAGGCATGCCAACGCCGACAACGCCGGTTGACATCATGAGTTAAAGAAATGCTCAGCATTTATTAGTTCCGTCACCTTTCTCGCAATTCTCAAACTAACGAAACTATCCATTTAAATCTGTATAAATTGGAATCACTAAGCTCCCATGCCGGATTGTTTTGATGTCTGCGCTTGTGTCGCGCGGTGGAGTAGCCCCGATCTAGTACATCAGGATGGCTAGGGTCCGCTGTTTAACCCTTCCAAACACGCTCCTCTCCGTTTTCTTTCTTCCGACGCATGGCCCGGCTACAGCGGCGGCGTCCGCCGCTCGAGCCCGGCCGTGGCCGTAGCTGCTCCGTTCGGGACGGCGCCCCCACAAATCCCAGGAAGCGGCTATCAGAATCTCTGGTTTCACTTTTTCTAGACTCACGTTTGAGAATTCAAGTGATGTAGCATGTGGAATTGTTGGGGGGGGGGGGGGGGTGGGGTCGTTGACAGCTTTGCCTCCCAACCACCTTCACAGCGTGGATTGGAGCCATATTTTATTTATATACATAAGTTAGTATGAATGTACGGTTGTGTGTGTATTGTTTGCACATACATTTTTTTAATCAGGTGTATTTAACGCCATGCGCATACAACCAACAGAACCGGCTGGTTTCTATGTTTGGTCATCCGTCACCTGTACCTGTGCTCTATGCCTCTTTTTCAATTATTTGATGCTTTTACGGTGTTTATGGTGTTCCAGGACCGTTTATAGGCCGGTTGTGTAAGACAGGTGATGGGCTCAACTTCGGACATTGCGCACTGTTTCACATGCTGAGAATTTATCATCGAAAACTGTGGACTTTCATTTGTGTGCAGACCTGCTGATCCTCAAAGGAAAACATTGCACTCGGGATATCATTGAAAATGCAAAAAAGCGTCGCTTACATCCTGTAACCCTTGAAATACAAAATAATTCAGCTTCATAATAAACAGAAACTTCTACAAACGAATATTTTCGTGGCGTGGTTTTCTTCAATGAACGCACCTATTTAAAAGCATCAAACAATTTTTAAAGGCACCTATTTGTCAGAAACTCGTCCTCACATTTTCAGAGGGGCCAAGCTGCAGGTAGGTGTTACTGCTGGGGCTGACCAGCAGCGGAATCTGCGGATGAAATTGAGTATATAGTGCCGATATCTCAAGGCTTGTGCATGCGAACTTCATTCTCTTAATGGTGTCCTCTCTATAATTATGTTGAACGCCTTTCAACATATTGTAATTCCTTGTATAATGAAGATTCTCTACTCATTCACAAAATACTATTCAATCGATTTGATTAGAAGAATTTAATGTGAAAAGATCATGTGACGAGTTTAGTGCGTGTACTTCGGTCGGTACACTGTCATCAAAAATATGGTCCACTAGATAAAAGCTAACAAAAAAACTCACCAAAATATCAGATGATCAAAGTAATGTCAGTGGTCATGTTCGGTTTTTTAATTAACACAGCGGATCAAACATTTTAGTGTGGGCGTTTTGATAATTATTATTCGGTAAACACCCAATATCACTTCGAAGCGAGCCTTGGTTTTGCATTTTTTGTTTGCAGGCAAAAAACATGTGTGATTTCTTAAGACGTTGCATTTTATGTACCTGAGACAGGCCAATGAAGGTCTCATCCATGGGGACCTCTGGAAGCAGTTCAAATGACTTACTCATGGCTTGTCGTAGGCCATACATTTGGTTGAAATTCTAATTGAGGTGAGACGGCTTCAACTTCTTGTAAAGCAAATTAATTACACGAACATCTCAATACGTTAGTTAAATTGCGACACCTCACTGCGGAGGACACTACCTCGCAAATCAGAAGCAAATGAATGGTCGTGGAAACGCGCATTTTTCCTAAACATTGTGCGCATCTTAATGTTGTGACGACTAGGAAAGTGTTAACACGGAGATTCTGGGTGGCTTGCGTAAAGGAGGGATCAAATTAAACATTTATAACAGGATTCCAGTGCGAAAAATAAAGAAAAACCCTGATAATTACTACTTGATTGCATATAAGCTGCGCGAAGTCGCGCCGGACGCTCAAAACGGCTCAGGCAACTGAAGTGCGAGTCGACTTAAAGATCGCAGAGACGCACATTTGAAGCAGCTATTGACACTAAATGATTGCCAGGCGAATTAATGCACCCCAATTAAAAATGACGTAACTCCGGCCCGATGGCTGGGAAGAATGCAGTTGAGTGTTAATAAATGTCAGAGGCCTAAACTAAATTTTCGTTCAACTCAATCGATGTGCTCGCCTCGGCTATTTTAGATAAAATTCATTGAAAAGAATTGCGCTATAATTTCACTCTAATCCCTGTTCGGTTAATTCGAACTTATCTCCAATAAAAAGCTTAGAGATGACTTTTACTGCCAGATATAATTAAAAAATATGAGTCTTTAAACACTACCGTGCTTTGCACCATGTCGGCGTCATCACAACTGACGTAGCACACGGTTGATGAACCGGCTGCTCAGTTTTTATTGCTTCACCGCGGTGGCTCAGTGGCTATGGCGTTGTGGAGCTAAACCCAATTTTGTAGATTCGATTCACGGCCGCGGTGGTATCTTTTTTGATGAAGGCGACAAACGAAAACGCCGGTGTGTTCGAGATTGTGGCATGCGTTAAAGATCACCAGGTGGTTAAAAATAATCCCCAAGCCCTCCGCTAATACACGTTTGATCACCTCGTAGCGTCAGCGCTTTAATCCCCACAATAAATCGCTTAAGGTTATATTCCTCCAACGTATGTATCTCTCTCTTTTCAGGTCGCGGACCTTCTTTGTAGCGCAAAACACCGTAGGTAGGGTTTGTGGGCGCAGTCTTCGATTTTCGCGATACGCCTAAACCATCACGGCAAGCCGTGTCGTACGCTCGAACCGGCGACGAGTGTCTACAGTTTGAACAAAATCGAGAAAGCAGATGTGTCGCCGACTTATCGCAATGCTGTTATTCAGCTTCATGTTTGTGTTGAAGTTCTGGTAATTCATAAGTTTTTTTCGGCCTCAGTGAACTTCTCAACGAGAAGCGCATACTGCTGTCTCCTTATGGTGAGACTGGTGCAAGCCGTAGAGGTGGATAACCCTGACACGTTATAATTCGGAGGAAATAAACTGCCCCAATCACTGCGGATATTTATATGGTGAATTCACAAAAACAGATTTAAACAAAAAATTCCTTGGATCAGCTTTATTCCACTCAGCTACCAGGATATAGTTTCTTCATTCTGGGTAATAACTACACGTTACGTATAAAGTGAGGCACCTAGGGTGACTGGAGTGTCAACAACGGTGCAGGGTGGATGCAGGCTGCTGCAGCCAGTTAAGACTGAATAATTTTAATCAATGCTAGTTAGGGATTGTGAGAGAACGTGAACACACGGACGACATCCGATTGATTTCCTGCAGGCAAATAGAGTGAAAAGAATTGTCCGGCTTTGGCACGTGAAAATCAGTGATTCATTGAACCGTTACATCGACATGCGCAGCCGCGACATTATTAAGATTTAACATTAATTTTAATTAGGCGAGTGTTGGGTTAAAAATGAGGTTTCGTTGAGTATAGACGGCTACGTATGCATACGACAAATTAGTACTACTTAGAATTTTTTCAATAGGAAGAAGTCTTGCCGTACCTTCTAAAGCTTGAACACACGGAAATGAATTGAATTCTCATGAAAGATCCAGGCGCGAAACGTTTACCACGGCTAAAGAAAGGCTTAAAATATAGACACATCCAGTTTTTACGATTGTTAAATTTCAAATGATGCCACTTAAGCAAATGAAAAGTAAAAATGAAACCCGTGGCGACAGGAGACGAATTCATCCAACCTAGATGTATACTAGTGTTTTGTATTACTCAGGACATTTGAGCCGCGCGAAACAAACTGGAGATTCAAAGAGTCGTAAAAGCAGCTTGAGCGTTCTAGTGTGAGGTCTCTGGACGTGGCTTCAACCAAGCTTATGGCCGCACAATAAAATTGTAATGTCTATTGAAGAACATAGTTTGCGTTCAAAGCAATACGACTAAGAAATGGAGGGGGTGAAGCTCACGGTGATGTAGCACGGAAGCACGTATGCAAAGGCATACCATTCTTCTGTACAGGTCAGGGGTAGGTAAATTGAGCGAATGTTGTGGATGACCAATGGTTGTCGAAGAGCGAACGAGGAGTATAATAATGTACTTTGTTTTTGCCCGTCTACAAATACCGAATATTAGGTAGTCTTCGTTAGTAATGACATCATCATCATCACCAGCCTATCTACGCCCACTGCAGGGCAAAGGCCGCTCCCATTATTCTCCAATTACCCGGGTCCTGTGCCAACTGTGACCAATTTATCCCCGCAAACTTCTTGATCTCACCTGCCCATCTAACTTTCTGTCGCCCCCTGCAACGCTTGCCTTCTCTAGGGATCCACTCTGTTACCCTTAATGACCAGCGGTTATCTTGCCTTCGCATTACATGCCCTGCCAACGTCCATTTCTTCTTCTTAATTTCTACTAATATGTCTTTAACACCAGTTTGCTCCCTGACCCACTCCGCTCTCTTCTTGTCCCTTAACGTTACACCTATCATTTTTCGCTCCATTGCCCCCTGAGTCGTTCTCAATTTAAGAAGAACCCTCTTAGTGAGCCTCCAAGTTTCTGCCCCGTAGGTGAGTACTGGTAAGATGCAGCTGTCATACACTTTCTTCTTCATCGACACTGATAGGCTGCTATTCATTATCTGAGAATGTCTGCCATATGCACCCTAGCCCATTCGGATCCTTCTAATTATCTCTGCCTCATGGTTGGGATCTGGGGTCACAACTTGGCCTAAGTAGATATATTCGCTTACCACTTCCACTCCCTCGCCACCTATCTCAAACTGTTGTGCTGTCCCGAGGTTATTGATCATTACTTTAGTTTTCTGTATATTAATTTTCAGGCCCACGGTTCTACTCTGTTCACCCAGTGCGGAAAGCATGCTTTGCAATTCGTCCCCCGAGTTACATAGCAAGGCAACGTCATTAGCAAATCTGAGGTTACTAAGGTATTCTCCATTAACCCTTAGTCCAACCTGTTCTTAATCCAACGTTCTGAATACTTCTTGTAAGGATGCTGTGAATAACATTGGAGAGATTGTGTCTCCTTGTCTGACACCATTCCTTATGGGTATTTTACTGCTCTCCCTATGGAAGATGATGGTAGCTGTAGACCGACTGTAGATATCCTCTAGTATTCTTACATAATGCTCATCTACCCCCTGGTTCCGTAATGCCTGAATGACTGCTAGGGTTTCGACCGAGTCAAAGGCTTTCTCATAATCTATGAAGGCTATATATAGGGGTTCAGTATACTTAGCGCACTTCTCTATCACCTGATTGATCGTGTGAATATGGTCCATTGTTGAATAACCTTTACGGAACCCTGCTTGTTCTTTAGGTTGACTGAAATCTAAGGTTTCAGAAATTCGGTTAGCTATTACCTTGGTAAATACTTTGTAAACGACTGACAGTAAGCTGATCGGCCTGTAATTTTTCAAGTCCTTCATGTCACCTTTCTTATGTATTAGGGTGATGTTCGCGTTCTTCCAAGATTCCGGAAGCATTGCAGTCATTATGCATTACGTATACAGGTTTGCCAGTTTTTCAAGTACAATTTCTCCGCCATCCTTCAAGAGGTCTGCTGTTATCTGATCCTCACCAGGTGCTTTGCCCCCTTTAATTTCTTTCAAAGCCTTCCTTACTTCTTCGGTCGTTACTGGTGGGATGTCTATCTCCTCTGAACTACTGTCTCGTTCGGCATTATCCTGTATGTCCCGGCTACTGTACAGATCCCTATAGAACTCCTCGTCCACTGTGACTATTTTATCCCTATTTGTGATGACATTGCCTTGCTTATCCTGAAGTGCATACATCTGATTTTTTCCCACGCCATGACGTCTCCTCACTGCTTTCAGGCTACCTCCATTCTTTACAGCGTATTCGACCCTCTACATATTAAACTTCTGTATGTCAGCTGTCTTACGCTTATTGATTAAATTGGAGAGCTCGGCTAGTTCTATTCTGTCAGCTGCGGTAGAGATTCTCATGGTTTGTAGTTTCCTGATTAGATCTTTCGTTTCCTGTGAACGTTTACCAGTATCCTGTCTAGCCATAGTTCCCCCGAATTCTACTGCACACTCCGTGATAATACGTGTAAGGTTGTCGCTGGCTTCCTGTGTGGTAAGCTCGGCTTCTTCGTTAAGGTCGGAATATCGGTTCTGCAGCGCGATCCTGAATTCTTCTAGTTTACGTCTTACTGTTAGCTCATTCATCGGCTTCTTTCGTACTAGCTTGTGGCGGTCCCTCCTCAAATCTAGCCTAATTCGAGATCTTACCATACGGTGGTCACTACATCTTACCCTTCCGAGCACTTCCACATCCTGCACGACGCCAGGGTTATCGCATAATATTGTCACGTGACAACGCGGAGATGGGTAGTCAGTAAGGAGGTGTATTTGCAAAGGACACCGTAGCCACCGGGCGAAAGACGGGTTGATGGCGCAAACCCAGCGGGAGCTCGGGCTTCGTCTACCTCGTCTTCATTCCGTTGGACATCGCTCAGTGTCTTTCCACTGGAGCACATACCCCGATAGGGAGAGATTGGCCACATGGATATGCGGTTATGCCCGGTGTACGTTTCTCGGGAATCTGTCCGAGGTCTGTGACACAACTCCCCCGCCGCAGAAGCGCCGTCCCGGTGCCTGTTATGAAGGAAAAGTAGTAGGAGGTAAACTTCTTCGGTGGTACGTCTTGAGGCGGCTCACGAGAACTAGCTGAGGTACTGAGTGCCCAGACGAGGTCAGAGGCAACACAGGCACGATTTCGTAGGTGACGGGGGTGACGGCACGCTCGACGCGGTAGGGGCCAGCGAAGGGGGACATGAGCTTCTCAGACAGTCCAACTCGGCGAGAAGGGGTCCACAAAAGAACAAAGGAGCCAGGAGCAAAGTGTGCAGGGCGGTGACACTCATCGTATCGAGACTTCTGGGATGCTTGTGAGGCCAATAGTCGTTCTCGGGCAACCTGGCGCGCCAGTTAAGCGTGGGCGATGATGTCACGAGCATATGCAGAGAGAGAGAGAGAGAAAGACTTTCTTAAATGCCAGCAGAGGGGAGCTCAGTGGTCAGCTCACTTGAAGTCGGTAGGGTGGTGTCGAACGGTAAAGTAGGCTCACGACCAAAAAGAAGGAAGAAAGGAGAATATCCAGCCGTGTCGTGCCGGGAGGAATTATAAGCAAATGTGACATAAGGTAGTGTAACGTCCCAATCTCGATGGTCTGTGGAAACGTACATTGCAAGCATGTCAGTGAGCGTTTTGTTGAGCCGCTGAGTAAGGCCATTTGTTTGAAGATGGTATGCAGTCGTCAGTTTGTAATTTGTTTCACAAGATCGGAAAAGGTCCTCGACAACCTGTGACAAAAAGTACCAGCCACGGTTCGTGAGCAACTGTCGCGGAGCACCATGACGCAGGATGGCATCCTCCAGGAGGAAATCGGCGACATCTGTAGCACAACTCGTTGGAAGCCCACGGGTGATAGCGTAGCGGGGAGTATAGTCTGTGGCTACCGCAATCCAACGATTCCCGGAGGAGGACAACGGAAAGGGGCCTAAAAGGTCTAAACCAAAACGATAAAATGGTTCGGTGGGAATGTTCAAAGGTTGAAACTGGCCGGCGGGACGTAATGGGGGCGTTTTTCGACGTTGGCGAGGATCGCACGCCACGACATAGCGACGCACAGTCCGGTAGAGCCCTGGGGCCCTATTCTCGACTGCACAAATTGCCGGCAATTCAGGCAATTTTGCGGAAGTCTTTTCTGATTGGCTTTCAATTTTGGTCACGTGCTTCCGGTTGACAAAGCGGTTGTGTGTGCTGTCGTCATTTTGACGTTTCATGCCGTCTACGAACACCAGTTCTAAAGTTTGCCTTATTTCTCGTTACTAAAGGCGCATAATTCTTGGCCGGCAATGAAAAACCAGACTAAATGCACCGGACATGACAACGTAAGCCTGTCTTTGCTATTCAACAACAATACTGCTTGTAATACACACCCCCTCTGTGATTGGCTGAGAAGGCGTGACGTAAATTAAACAGTTGGCGGGAACGATTACGTCATGCATTGGCAACTTCAGCCTACGTAAAAGTGACGTAATGCTTCGTAACAGCTTGAAAATGGCGGCTGTTTTTGTCGCAAAATACAAGCAAAATAGGGCACAATATTGCCCCGGCTTACGGCGCCGCGAAATGTGCGGCAATTTGCAGCAGGCGCAGTTTCGCATGCGCGCTGTTTAAAGCATGTTTCCTACCTAAACAAATTATAGTTTCAACTGCTTCCAAGTCAGCGATCATGGAACATACAAATAACATGCAGTATTTTGCTTTTATGTTTGGCAATGAAATAAAAATTATTTGTTTGGCGTCACCGCAACATAAGAGGGCAGTACAAGCCTCTCCATGACAAAGAGAACCCAATGCATGGCATTTGTCCATACTTGTCCTAGTAAGCTGTTGGGTCACATGATCGAACTCAAGAGAAAAATAACAATAAAAAGTGACTATTTAGTTCATTACAGCGCTGATTGCAGTCGAGCTTGACGAATGAGTGAATCGGCGACATCGGTGCGCTCCGAGGTTATCGGGTGTAGCGCTTCGCTGCTCTTATGTGTCATAGAAGCGATGGTCGCAGCCGTCTTTTTTTGTGATCACGCCATAAACTTGTAACATAGCACCAGACGATGGCGTAGCGGCGGTGGTGGCAGGGAAGGTGATAACGCAACAAAGCTTGCATTGAAGCAGAAAGCCCAGCTATGTTAATAAAAGCGATTGAAAGAAATAAATAGACACGGTAAAAAAATTGTGTGATGTTCTTTAGCTCGACATGTCCGCCTTTGGCTCGCTTTTGGATCAACGTTACTCAATCGCCTTGTGGTGTTGGCGCCAAATTTGACCTCCAGAAATGTGTTTTTCTTGTCAGCCTCAGCTACCGTCTTAAGTTTTATAGTACATGCCAAGTGTTTTTATATCTTTTTGAACAATATTTGATACCTTGGTAGCGATGTTTATGAGTGACTCGTCAAATTACACTGCATGTCGTCATAGCTATAGGTGCAGCACGTCACTGATTGCGCACGTCGTGCTTACGCAAAAAAAAAAAACATGGGCGAAATGCCGGCAATTTGTGCAGTCGAGAATAGGGCCCCTGGCCAGTAAAAGCTTCGGCGGACGCGGTCATAAGTGCGAGCAGCGCCAAGGTGGCCAGCCATCGGGACGTCGTGGAGCTGGCGGAGGACATCCGAGCGAAGTTGCTCGGGTACCGCCAGAAGCAGGTCAGGTCCATCAGCCCGGTAGTTGTGGCGGTATAGGATACCATCCCGCATCACGGACGCGTTCAGAGAAGGGTGCGTTGGCTGTGATTGGAGACGGTTGATAGTAGGCCGAAACGTCAGATCACGGCACTGGTGGTCCCCGATGTCTTTGAATTCCGACAAACAATGGACACAAATATGCGTGTCGAGCTCATCAGTGGGAGACTCGCCGACGGGATAACGAGATAAACAGTCGGCATCTCTGTGCAGTTTACCGGACTTGTACACAACTGAATAATCAAAGTCTTGGAGGAATAGAGCCCAGCGAGCAATCCGACCTGTGGGATCTTTCAGAGAAGAAAGCCAGCATAAGGCGTGGTGGTCGGTTACAACGGTAAACGGCCTGCCGTACAGATATGGTCTAAATTTGCCGACGGCCCACACCAGAGCAAGGCATTCACGCTCGGTTATTGAGTCATCGCGCTCGGATGGAGACAAGAGGCGGCTTACGTAAGCTATCACCCGGTCGATGCCCGCCTGTGTTTGGGCTAGCACTGCCCCTATTCCATGGCCGCTGGCGTCCGTGTGGAATTCCGTCGGAGCAGAGCTGTCAAAGTGAGCCATGACTGGCGGGTTCGATAGGTGGCCGATGAGCGCGGAAAAAGCCGACTTGTGCGCTTGGCCCCAAGAGAACGCAGCATCCTTCTTAAGAAGATCAGTGATGGGGCGAGCGATGGCAGCGAAATCCTTGACAAAACGGCGGAAGTACGAGCACAGCCCTAAAAAGCTGCGCACTTCGTGCACTTAACGCGGAATGGGGAAGTCTTTAATGGCGCGTATCTTCTTATGATCGGGTTGAACACCGGTGGAGTCGACTAGGTGGCCGAGAATATTGATTTGGCGGCAACCGAAATGGCACTTTTTGGAGTTCAGTTGCAGACCGGCTCTACGAAAAACACCCAGAATGTCCGAGAGACGTTGCAGGTGAGTCTCAAATGTGGGGGAATACACAACGACGTCGTCCAGGTAACAAAGGCAAGTTGTCCACTTGAACCCGTGAAGAAGAGAGTCTATCATCCTTTCGAATGTGGCCGGCGCGTTACACAGTCCGAATGGCATGACTTTGAATTGGTACAAACCGTCAGGTGTTACGAAAGGGGTTTTTTCGCTGTCTTTTTCGTAAACAGCTATGTGCCAGTATCCGGACCGCAAATCGATGGATGAAAAGTAGGAGGCACCATGTAGCAAGTCGAGGGCATCATCAATTCGAGGGAGCGGGTATACATCTTTCTTGGTAACTTTGTTCAAGTGCCTGTAATCAACACAGAAGCGCCATGAGCCGTCCATCTTTTTCACCAAAACAACCGGTGATGCCCATGGGTTAGAGGAGGGTTCAATAACATCCCTTCTGAGCGTCAAGTTCCCGCTGAATGACACCTCGCTCGGTCTGAGACACGCGATATGGGCGTCGACGTATCGGACTCCCATCCCCGGTGTTTATGTGATGCGTCACAACGGACGTCTGACCTAAGGGCCGGCCGTCGAAGTCAAAAATGTTACTATGGCTGGCAAGAAGGCCGCGAAGCTCGTGAGCATGGTGCGCTGGAAGGTCCGGAGAAATCAGTCGTACAAACTCCTCTGCTTTTTCGAGGTTGTGGTGGTGTTCTTTGTCAACTTGGGCTGAGTCAAGGGACATGGCAGAAATCTCGCAGTTATCCAATGGTGAAAGCTGGGCAAGCGCTATTCCTTGAGGAAGGACTTGTGTCGAAAGTCCGAAATTTAGTAACGGCATTGTGATCCGATTCTGGGCAACTGTTACGACCGAAAATGGGAGAGCCACGTGTCGGTCGAGCAACACGGCTGTAACCGGAGAAACGATGTAATCACCATCCGGCACGGGCGGAGACGAGGTCAGCGGAAGGTAGGTCACTGGCTTTGGGGCCAGGCGAATGTGCTCAGTGGAAGGAAGCTGGGACTGAGGTTCGACATCAGTAGCAAGGGGGCTCGGTAGCTCGAGCCGAAGAACACCTGAGGCACAATCGATTAAGGCTGCGTGGTCCGCGAGAAAGTCCAGGCCGATAATAACATCATGAGGGCACGTGTCCAGGACAGCAAACATAACAGCGATTTGGTGGCCGGCCAGTCGAACACGCGCAGTACACATTCCGGCTACGGTGGTCATCCCACCATCGGCAACTCTCAAAACACGGGATGGGGCAGGCGTGAGGACTTTCCGTAGGCAGCGGCGAAGGGACGAGCTCATGACGGACAACTGCGCACCTGTATCTACTAAAGCAGTTACCGGGACATCATCGACATGAAGGGCTAATAAGTTGTGCTTTCCAGAACGAGGAGGTAGAGGATTTTCGGGTCGGGTCAGGAATGCAGCACCACCTCTGGGAGATGCACTGCCTAGTTTTCCGGAGAGTATCGGGAGGCACGGTCGGGAATCGGAGACGAGCGGCGAGGTTGCGGCGATCGGGACCGGCGGCGTTGGGGCGAGGGTGAGCGGTTGAACCGGGTGTGCACAGGGTCTGCATTGAAGTGTTGGGTATCCGAGGTTGGGCAAGTACGGCGCTGCGCATCGGGAGTGTAGCCGTAGGAGAAAGGCCGAGACCCGTAACGAGGTTCATGGGTTGATGGCGCAAACCCAGTGGGAGCTCGGGCTTCGTCTACCTCCTCTTCATTCCGTTGGACATCGCCCAGCGTCTTTCCACTGGAGGACATACCCCGATAGGGAGATATTGGCCACATGGATATGCGGTTATTCCCCGTTTCAATGGCGTTTCAATATGAAGTCTATTTCATTTTTGTGCTCCCCATTCGGGCTCCTCCAGGTCCACTTCCGACTCGCCAGTTTACAGAAGAAGGTATTCATTATGCGTAGGTTATTCCGTTCTGCAAGCTCAACTAGTAGGTCCCCCATGCTATTTCTACAGCCCAGAGCATAGTTCCCAACTGCCTTGTCTCCA